>NC_057797.1:212571529-212586292 GCF_018294505.1 Triticum aestivum
CGCGCCGCCGCGCCGGCCGGTGCACCAACGACGACGCCCGACGCCGCAGGTCGCCGTCGTTCGCCTTCTCGACGCCGGCATCCTCCTCCTTGTCACCGGCCTCGCCTCTCCGCTCGGATCCGGTCGCCCTGACGTCTCCGGCGAGCTCCTCCTCCATCGCCGGCGATAATTCCGGCCAACCTCGGTTCCCATGCGCGAGATCCAGATCCGTAAACAGTAACCCTAGAGGTTGATTTTTTTCACTAAGTCCTGGAGAATTTCGGTCCATGTGCACATGTTCGTGGCTCCGTAACTTTGCATCCGTAGCTCCGATTCATGCATATAGCATATCAAAATGTTCACCTCAGAGTGTACATCATTTCATTCCATTGCATCATTTTCATTTGTGTTCATCTTGATGCCCGAAATGCTGTTAGAAGAGGGCTACTTGAGTTAATTGTCAGATCTGTTACTCCATTTAGGTTTTTGTCATTTTTGCCATGATTATTGTGTGCATGCTATGCCCGTGAGTTCTACATGTGTTTTGTTAAGGGTTTTCTCATCTTTCCAGAGGTGCAACCCATGTATTTTTAGGATGTGTGTGGTGTCTTGTGCAAGCTTGCAAAGTGGTACACTTGCTAATTCTGTTTTCAGGGACTTAGTATTTTCACTAAGTCCTGGAGTTGTTTATCTCATGATGCCATATGTTCTTGTTGTTTCTTAATGATCCGTGCCTCTTTTGAGGATGATCAGTAAGGATGCTTTGTTAATATTGTAGTGCTCTATTCATCCATGCCTTTGTTTGCAATTATGGAGCACCCTAGCTTGAGTCAATCGAGCTCTACTTTTGCTACTTTGTGAATCTGGGCAGATTGTCAACTTGTTTGCAATTTTGCCGGTGATGTTGTAGTTGATCAGTGCATGCTATGCTATTGTTCTTGCCATTTCTAGCTTGCATTTTGTGCCTTCTTGATGGATTTATGCTTGTCTTGCCATGACTTGCACCATAGTGAGTGCATCGAGCTCGTAAACATGCCTACTTGGGTTATATTTCAGCATGTGTCAGTTTTCACCAAGTCTGAAAACTGATTATGTTTTTGCTATGTTCACATGCTTGCAATTGTATTTTCTGATCCCTTTTGGCTCAAGGTCACCAAGGGACTTTTGTTAAGCTCTTGGATTAGATCCATGCCACGCTTTACTTTACCATGTTCAGGTCCTATAGCATGTAGTTGTGTTGCTCCGAAGAGGGCTACCTGATCTGAAATTCCAGACAAGTGTTGATTTCACTAAGTCTGAGATCTGTTTGCCATATGCATTTTTGCCATGCTTCTTTGAACCCATTAATGGATGAATTGGCCGTAGCTTAGTGCTAGACTTTTGTTAAGCATCTTGTGTGCATCCCTGCCATGTATTTTGTTGTCATGTTTGGGTGCTGTAGCATGTTCATTTCGTTGCATTTAGATGCCTACTTGCTGTAAATCGCAGACCGGTGTCATTTTTGAATCGCTTGCCCTTTCCAAACCGTAACTCCGATTCCGGTGTTCTTTATATTGTTTTCAAGCGATTTCATCTCATCTTTCCAGTGGCACACTTGGTTTTCCAAGTTGAGGCCAGGTTCATGCATTCCCTGTCATATCTTGCATTTTGCATCCCGCATCGCATCCCGCATAGCATATCATCATTGCATCATATTGCTTGATCCTTGCACGTGGTTGATTGTATCCTTGATGCTTGTTTGTCTTGTTTGGGTAGATCCGGGAGACAATTTCGCTAACGAGGAGCCCGTTGAGTTTGCTTTCGAGGATCCAGTCAACTCTGACAACTGTGCAGGCAAGATGATCACACCCTCGAAATCACTACTATCTTTGCTATGCTAGTTTGCTCGCTCTTTTGCTATGCCATTGCTACGATGCCTACCAATTGCTTTCAAGCCTCCCAAATTGCCATGTCAAACCTCTAACCCACCATTTCCTAGCAAACCGTTGATTGGCTATGTTAGCGCTTTGCTCAGCCCCTCTTATAGCGTTGCTAGTTGCAGGTGAAGATTGGAGGCCGTTCCTTATTGGAACATTTATTTACTTGTTGGGATATCATTATATTGCTATGTTATCTTAATGCATCTATATACTTGGTAAAGGGTGGAAGGCTCGGCCTCTCGCCTAGTGTTTTGTTCCACTCTTGCCGCCCTAGTTTCCGTCATATCGGTGTTATGTTCCCGGATTTTGCGTTCCTTACGCGGTTGGGTTATAATGGGAACCCCTTGATAGTTCGCCTTGATTAAAGCTTTTCCAGCAATGCCCAACATTGGTCTTACCATTTGCCACCTAGCCCTTTTCTTTCCCTTGGGTTCTGCAGACTCAAGGGTCATCTTATTTAACCCCCCCGGGCCAGTGCTCCTCTGAGTGTTGGTCCAAACTAGAGCCCCTTGCAGCGCCACCTCGGGGAAACTCGAGGGCTGGTTTTAGTTGTACGGATTGCTTATCTGAGTGTGCCCTGAGAAAGAGATATGTGCAGCTCCTATCGGGATTTGTCGGTACATTCGGGCGGTGTTGCTGGTCTTGTTTTAACCTGTCGAAGTGTCTTGAATTACTGAGATACTGAGTCTGATCGGAACGTCTTGGGAGGAGGTCTATTCCTTCGTTGACCGTGAGAGCTTGTCATGGGCTAAGTTGGGACTCCCCTACAGGGATTGTACTTTCGAAAGCTGTGCCCACGGTTATGGGCAGATGGGAATTTGTTAATGTCCGGTTGTAGATAACTTGAACCTTAACTTAATTAAATTGAATCAACTGAGTGTGTTACCGTGATGGCCTCTTCTCGGCGGAGTCCGGGAAGTGGACACGGTGTTGGAGTAATGTTTGCGCAGGTTGCTCTCTAGTTTCTCGCTCGCGCTTTGCCTCCTCTTCTCGCTCTCCTTTGCGAATAAGTTAGCCACCATACTTGCTAGTCGCTTGCTGCAGCTCCACTTATATTTACCTTGCCATACCTATAAGCTTAAATAGTCTTGATCGCGAGGGTGCGAGATTGTTGAGTCCCTGTGGCTCACAGATTACTATTACACCAGATGCAGGGCCTGATGATTCTGCTCCAGGATGCGCGTATGAGCTCAAGTGGGAGTTTGATGAAGACTCTCAACATTACTATGTTTCCTTTCCCGATGATCAGTAGTGGTGCCCAGTTGGGGGTGATTGGGACCGTGCCGCATGTTGGGTTCTCTTTTATTTTGGCGCCGTATTCGGGCCATGAGTGCTTGGATGATGTAATGTTATTTATGTACTTGATTGACGTGGCGAGTGTAAGCCAACTATGTTATCTCCCCTTTTATTATCATATTACATGGGATGTTGTGAAGATTGCCTAACTTGCGACATATGCCTTCAATGCGATTATGTCTCTAAGTCGTGCCTCGACACGTGGGAGCTATAGTCGCATCGAGGGTGTTACAGTGGGGGGCGGGCCCACCACCTGGGCGTGCCCCCTGCCTCGTGGACAGCCCAGAGGTCCACCGACGTACTTCTTCCTCCCATATATACCCATATACCCTAAAAACTCCGGAGAGCACAATAGATCGGGAGTTCCGCCGCCAGAAGCCTCTGTAGCCACCGAAAACCAATCTAGACCCGTTCCGGCACCCTGGGGAATCCCTCTCCGATGGCCATCTTCATCATCCCGGCGCTCTCCATGACGATGAGGGAGTAGTTCTCCCTCGGGGCTGAGGGTATGTACCAGTAGCTATGTGTTTGATCTCTCTCTCTCTATCATGTTCTTGAGGTGGTACGATCTTGATGTATCGCGAGCTTTGCTATTATAGTTGGATATTATGATGTTTCTCCCCCTCTACTCTCTTTTAATGGATTGAGTTTTCCCTTTGAAGTTACCTTATCGGATTGAGTCTTTAAGGATTTGAGAACACTTGATGTATGTCTTGCGTGGGATACCCGTGGTGACAATGGGGTATTCTATTGATCCACTTGATGTATATTTTGGTGATCAACTTGCGGGTTCTGCCCATGAACCTATGCTTAGGGGTTGGCACACGTTTTCGTCTTGACTCTCCGGTAGAATCTTCGGGGCACTCTTTGAAGTTCTTTGTGTTGGTTGAATAGATGAATTTGAGATTGTGTGATGCATATCGTATAATCATACCCACGGATACTTGAGGTGACATTGGAGTATCTAGGTGACATTAGGATTTTGGTTTATTTGTGTCTTAAGGTGTAATTCTAGTATGAACTCTAGGGCTGTTTGTGATACTTATAGGAATAGCCCAACGGATTGATTGGAAAGAATAACTTTGAGGTGGTTTCGTACCCTACCGTAATCTCTTCGTTTGTTCTCCACTATTAGTGACTTCGGAGTGACTCTTTGTTGCATGTTGAGGGATAGCTATATGGTCCAATTATGTTATTATTGTTGAGAGAACTTGCACTAGGGAAAGTATGAACCCTAGGCCTTGTTTCAACGCATTGCAATACCGTTTGTGCTCACTTTTACCATTAGTTACCTTGCTGTTTTTATATTTTCAGATTACAAAAACCATTATCTACTATCCATATTGCACTTGTATCACCATCTCTTCGCCGAACTAGTGCACCTATACAATTTACCATTGTATTGGGTGTGTTGGGGACACAAAAGACTCTTTGTTATTTGGTTGCAGGGTGGTTTGAGAGAGACCATCTTCATCCTACACCTCCCATGGATTAATAAACCTTAGGTCATCCTGTAGCGACCCGACCTCAAATGGTCAAGTCTCTGTGCTTTAGTGTCATCCCTGGATCGGTAATGCTGACACACACACTACTCGAGGATTTATAATAGAGTAGCAATCACACACTTATTACATCGAATGTATCCAAAGAGAACTTATTACAATAAATATGGCTTAAGGCCATCTAATACGATAACAGCGGAAGGGTTGGAAGATAAAGTGAGTCCATCCACTCCAACGGCATAGCTGAGCTGCACGGCAACGACCTAAAGAACCTTACTCCTCGTATGAAAAGTCTACAACATAATACGTTGCAGCCTGAAAACGGGTCAACACATGGAATATGCTTGCAAAATAACACAATAGAGCAAGAACAGAATAATGCTATCACTACATGCATATTTGGCTGGTGGAAAGCTCTATGGCTATAGTTTTTGCGAAAAGCCAATTTTTTCCTACAACAAAGGAATAGGTTTTAATTTAACTATCATGGTAATTGAAACATTATTGAGAAGGTTCCTCCAACTCAATCCCAATTAAAGTAATTATCAACCCAACAATATTAAGTTAAAAGTGATGAGATACTTAAGATACTCCAAGTACTAGATACTCAAGATGTCCATAACTGGGTACATGGCTAACCATGATTAGTTTGTACACTCTGCAGAGGTTTGTGCACTTTTCCCCACAAGACTCGATCGCCTCTGTTGGATTTCTCGCACTACATGGTGTTTGAGAAACGGATGACTGAGACACAGTCTTTCAGGAACATTAACTCTCGACTCCAGGCAGACCATACCAAACCTACAACCCACTACCTGCTGATCCACCTCTTTAAGAGCTTCACGTAACTTACTCAACTATGCTAGAGCCCATAATAGCTTGTGGCTGCACACGGAAGTTTCTAGAATGAATCATCTCAGTTCCCTTTGAGCCTGGGTGGCGGTCCATAGGAAAATCACATGGAACCCCAGGATTTCCAAAAATACAGGCAACACTGGGTTCTCCGGGTGCCTCAATCCACCCAGATGTGTATTCAAGTTGCCACCATAAGTTAAACCATTATTTAACAACCTCACTTCTGTCATGGATTTCACTCACCCAAACCACGTCTACGAGCATAGCAATATAAGCAATTCATATAAGTAACTCCCAAGGTTTGAATATAACAGGGCAATAGGTTCTACCTCATCAACTACTTCCCAACCCACATGTTAATCACATCCTAACCATGCAAAGTTTGAGGATTGGAAATAATGCATAAAAACTAGGCGATAAAGGGATATGATCAAAGTGTTACTTGCCTTGCTCACGATCCACGAAACCTAGGGACTCCAAATAACACGCTTCGCACTTCGGGAATTCTATCATAAACAAACAATAGCATACATAAGAAATCAAGCAAAGAAGCACGGGTAAATCTCAAATAAGAAGATCTACCAGAAAGTTCAACTTAAGAACTCCGGTTAGCAAAAAGAATCAAATCAAACGGAGCAACAAAACTCAAACGGCGAAAGAAACAAGATCCATTTACTAATCTGGACCTAGGTCAAATTTTACAATAGCAAAAGATTGTTGAAGTTGATTAAATAGAAAGAGGGTCTCGAGACGAAGATCTAGGTGCTTGAATCGCCTGATTCCGACAAACGAGCAAAAAGATAAACTAGAACGAAAATCGGATGAGAAATCGCGATCAGAAATAATCGCGGAAAAATCCGATAAAAGAAAGCTGACGAACAGGCTAACGAACGAGTGTTCGTTGTCTGTAACTAACGAGCGAAAACCGTTCGTTAAAACAAACGTACGGACGAACATCTGCTAAAGAGAAGAACCGGAAAAAAAAAACCGGCGAACTGAACTAAAAAAATGAAATAGGGTTTTTCTTTTAAAAAACAACGGCGAACGACTACCTCGTCGGTCCGGCGAGACGCGGGAGCGGCGGCGGCTGCGGGCGGGGCTGCAGGCGGCGGGGTGGGTGGTGGTGGCAGGAGAGGGGCTTGGGTATTTAAGAAAGGTGGGAGAGGTGACTTGGGGAGGGGGCAAGGCGGCATGAGGCGGAGTCCGGCTCGGACTCCGTCCGAGTCGGCGACAGCGACAGCTTCCGGTCTCCAAGAGGGAGACGGCGCGCGGGGAGGATGGGCCGGCTCGACTGGGGTTTCGGCCCAGTCGGCGCCTGAAGATTTTTTTTAAAAAAATTCCGCCAAACAGAAAAAATATCCTAGAAAATAAAATAAAAATCTAAAATGCCAAAACAAATTTTCACCATCTAAATAAAATATATAGAACGAGATGAACATTTTCTTGGCCCTAAAATGCAATTTTGAAAACATGCAATTTTTCTAGTGCAAACAAAATTGCAAATAAAAACAAATATTTGATTTTAATATTTTTCATCCAATATTTCAATTATTTTGGAGAAGTCATATTATCTCCTCTCATATATTTTGGAGAGAAAAATAATTAAAACCAAAAATCCTTGTTTCAAAATTTGATAAAAAACAAATTTGAAAACCGGGGAAATCCCCAACTCTCTCCGAGGGTCCTTGAGTTGCTTAGGATTTCGTGGATCGCGAGACGAAATGCAATAAAATATGATATGCAAGAATGATCTATGTATAACATTCCAAATTGAAAATTTGGGATGTTACAAACCTACCCCCCTTAAGATGAATCTCGCCCTCGAGATTCGGGTTGGCTAGAAAATAGGTGTGGGTAGTCTTTGCGAAGATCATCCTCTCATTCCCAGGTGGCTTCATCCTCAGTATGGTGGCTCCACTGAACTTTGCAAAACTTAATAACGTTGCTGCGGGTGACTCGACTGGCAAACTCCAAAATCTTGACTGGCTTCTCCTCATAAGTCAAATCATTGTCCAACTGAATCGCCTCCAAGAGTACGGTATCTCTTAGTAGTATATCGGCCATCTCAGCATGGCACTTCTTCAACTGGGAAACGTGAAACACATCGTGAACTCCTGATAGTCCTTCAGGTAACTCCAACTTGTAGCCAACTTCTCCCATCCGTTCCAAAACACGATATGGTCCTACAAATCTCGAGGCTAACTTTCCCTTAACTCCAAAATGTTTCACTCCTCGCAAAGGTGATACTCGCAGATATGCTCTGTCTCCAATTTCATAGGTTACCTCCTTGTGTTTCGAATTTGCATAACTCTTCTGCTTGGACTGAGCTATCTTCAGTCTATCTCGAATCAGTTTAACTTTCTCCTCAGACTCTTTGATCAAGTCTGGTCCAAACAATTGTCGGTCTCCAACTTCATCCCACATCAACGGTATTCTGTACCTTCGTCCATATAGGGCTTCGAACGGTGCCATCTTCAAACTAGCTTGGTAACTATTGTTGTATGAGAACTCTGCGTAAGGCAGATTGTCATCCCAACTAGATCCATAATCTAGTGCACAGGCCCTCAACATGTCCTCCAGAATCTGGTTGACTCTCTCGGTCTGTCCATCTGTCTGCGGGTGAAATGCTGTACTGAACTCCAATCTCGTTCCCAGAGTCTGGTGCAGCTGATGCCAAAACTTTGAGGTAAACCGTGTTCCTCTATCTGATACGATGGTCCTTGGAACTCCATGCAGACATACGATCCTGGTCATATATATCTTGGCTAACTTTGCACTGGTATAAGTTGTTTTCACTGGGATAAAGTGTGCCACTTTGGTCAAGCGGTCAACTACTACCCATATAGAATCATACCCTGATTTGGTCCTTGGTAATCCGGTGATAAAATCCATGCCAAGTTTATCCCACTTCCATTCGGGTATTGGCATAGGCTGTAGCAATCCTGCTGTCTTTTGATGCTCTGCCTTCTCTCTCTGACATACATCACATACGGCTACATACTCGGCAATATCCTTCTTCATCCCTGTCCACCAGAAATGTTCCTTCAAATCCAAATACATCTTGGTGTTTCCAGGGTGTATCGAGTATGGTTAGTCATGAGCCTCCTGAAGTATTAATTTCCTGATCTCTATGTTATTGGGCACATAAACACGGTCCTCAAACCATAAGGTGTCGTGCTCATCCTCGCGAAAACCTTTGGCCTTTCCTTCGCTCATTCTCTCTTTTATCTCGGCAATCTCTTTGTCATCCTTCTAAGCTTCTCGAATCTTGCCCAACAATGTAGACTGAACCTCCATTGTTGCAACAAAACCTCTAGGAACAATCTCCAATCGAAGTTCCCGGAGATCCTCTGCTAACTCCTTCGGCAATCCCAAGCTCTCTAGGGTATTAGCATAACTCTTCCGGCTCAAAGCGTCTGCTACGACATTGGCCTTTCCTGGATGATAGTGAAGCTTCATGTCATAATCCTTTATGAGCTCCAACCATCTCCTCTGCCTAAGGTTCAGTTCCTTCTGTGTGAAAATGTACTTTAAACTCTTATGATCCGTGTACATATCACAATGGTTTCCAATAAGGTAATGTCTCCAAGTCTTCAACGCATGCACTACGACTGCTAGCTCCAAATCATGCGTGGCATAATTCAACTCGTGTGGTTTTAGTTGTCGTGAGGCATACGAAATAACTCTTCCGTCTTGCATAAGCACACTTCCAAGTCCTAGGTGAGAGGCGTCGCAATACACTTGGAAATCCTTACGTATATCTGGCAGTGTCAGCACTGGGGCTGTAGTCAAACGTTTCTTCAGCTCCTGGAAACTTGCCTCGCAATCTTCCATCCATTTAAACTTGGTATCCTTCTTCAATAATTTTGTCATTGGCTTCACGATCTTGGAAAAATTCTTAATGAGTCTCTGATAGTATCCTGCGAGTCCAAGAAAACTGCGGATCTCGCTAACTGAAGTGGGTGCCAACCATTCAGTGACTGAATGAACCTTGGTGGGGTCTACTGCTATACCTTCTCCTGGGATAACATGTCCAAAGAATCCGACTTCCTTCAACCAAAACTCGCATTTGCTGAACTTGGCATAAAACTGATGTTCCTTGAGTTTCTCGAGGACTAAACGCAAATGCTCCTGGTGCTCCTCTTCATTCTTCGAATATACCATTATATCATCAATGAACACCACAACAAACTTATCCAAATATTCCATGAACACCTTGTTCATCATGCTCATGAAATAGGCAGGGGCGTTGGTCAGTCCAAACGACACGACCGTATATTCGTATAACCCGTACCGTGTGGTGAATGCTGTCTTTGGTATATCCTTCTCTCGTATCTTCAACTGATGGTATCCCGATCGCAGATCGATCTTCGAAAACACCTTAGCTCCTTGCAGCTGATCAAACAGATCATTGATCATCGGCAATGGGTACTTGTTCTTGATTGTTACTTCATTCAAGGCCCGATAATCAACAACCATTCTTACGGACTTATCCTTCTTCTCAACCAAAAGCACTGGGGCTCCCCATGGTGATGAACTCTGTCGAATGTAACTTTTCTCCAATAAATCCTTGATCTGTTTCTTAATCTCCTCCAGATCATTCGCGGGCATCCGATAGGGTCTCTTGGATATTGGCCCTGTGCCTGGCAATAGCTCTATCAAAAACTCGATATCTCGATCCGGTGGCATGCCTGGTAACTCCTCTGGGAAAACATCCAGGTAATCCTTTACTACATGCACTTCCTCCTGAACAACTCCCGTGAGGGTACTTACTTGGCTACTTCTTGGCGCATGCCTAGATACATACTTGATCCTTTTTCCGTCAGGGGTGGTGAGACAAATTGACCTACTAACATAGTCAATGCTTCCTCCGTACTTTGACATCTAGTCCATTCCTAATATCACATCCAATCCTTGTGACTCCAAGATAATTAGGTCGGACAAAAAAACATGGTTGCCAATGGTTAAGGGTATCTGGTCGCACCATCGACTAGCCATATACTCTGCTCCAGGTGAACTCACTAACAGAGGGGTCCTAAGGGTTTGGGTTGGTAGTTTAAACTTATCCACGAATTCCCTTGATATGTATGAATGCGATGCACCAGTATCAAAAAGAACAAGAGCGGTAATGACTTGACCAAAAACTTACCTATAACCGCGTCTGGCTGCTCTTCCACCTCCTCCATGTTAACGCGGTTCACTTGTCCTTTGTTGAATGGATTGGGCTTCTTCCCAGCGCTCCCATTTCCGTTTCCATTCTTCCCTTCAAGGCACTCCGTGGCATAGTGTCCAGTCTTCCCGCACTTGAAACAAGTAATGTGGCTTAGGTCTCTCTTGGTGGGTGTGGCTGGATTGGGGCGATTCTAATTGTTGCTTGCTCCATTCCCATTCCCATTCCTTGGGCCAGTATGATTATGGTTACTTCCTCCATTGTGGGCGTGGCCTCCATGGTTATGAACAAGTCCTCCCATGTTCAGGGTTAGGCAAGGCTTCTGCTGAGCTCCTGAGTACCTCCCTTGTCCATACTTCCTCTTACGGTTCTCAATTTGCTGCTGCTTCCCTTCAATCATAAGAGCCTTATCTACCAACTCCTGATAGTTTTTGAATGTTGCCACCATCAACTGCATGCTCATCTCATCATTTAGCCCTTCCATAAACTTCTCCTGCTTTGCGGCATCTGTGACCACATCATCAGGGGCATAGCGAGATAACTTGCTAAACTCATCCGCGTACTGAGCCACAGTACAGTTCCCCTGGCGTAAGTTGCGAAACTCACGCTTCTTCATACTCATAGCTCCAGTTGAGACATGGGATGTACAGAAAGCTTGCTGAAACTGATCCCATGTCACCGTGTCTATAGGGTAGGTGACAGTGTAATTCTCCCACCATGAGGCTGCTGGTCCATCCAACTGATGTGCGGCAAAACGCACCTTCTCAGCATCGGTACAACCTGTAGTAGTTAACTCCCTTCCAATCCTGCGGAGCCAATCATCTGCTACTATAGGCTTGGTGCTACTGGAAAACACCGGCGGTTGCAACCTCAGAAAATGGGCTAAGTTGTCAACTGGTGGTGGTGGTGGATTGTTGTTGTTGTTGTTGTTGTTGTTGCCTTGGTTCTGGACTAAAAACTACATCAGGGTATTCTGCTGCTGGATCAACTGAGTGAGCTCGGGTGGGAAAGCGAATCCGGGGTCACGTCTCGGAGGCATCTGATGGGTTTAGAGTGGAGAGATTAGAATAGAATGAGGTCTAATGAGAAAGCACTACCCATATGCACATGAGACAAACACAATCATTTCACTCAATCAATCAAGCAAGGGCATACAATCGGTCAAGAACTATCGCAAAAGTGCTCGGACTACACTATTTACATGGTGGAATACTACTATTGATGTGGTGGTCTATTAAAAATATTCCTCGGTTGAAGACTCCATGATATCTGCTCCAGCTTCGTCTTCAAAGTCATCATCACTAAGGTCGAAGTCGGTGTCGTCGATGATGATGTAGTCCTCCTGACGGATCTCCTTGGGTTCTTCGTCTTCTTCTACTGATGCAGGGTCTCCCATGAATACTCCGATCTTCTTAATCAGGTCGTCATTCTTCTCCAAAAGTGTCGCAATTTCCTCCTCATATCCATCGCATGTAGACTTAAGTTCTTCTTCCAGTTCGATGATCCTTGTCTTTGCCTTCTTCAGATCTATCATGCCTGCGCACATTTGATTCTCCTGACGTCGAATGTGCTGGTTTAGTTCCTGGATGAAAGCTGCAATTGATCTATCTTTCCTAGTGCTGATCATCTCCCATTGCTCATCTCGGCGCCCACAGATCTGGTAGATAGTATCCTTAAGCTCCTTTTGGTAAACTTCTCCAATGCATCCCATGGTGATGTGAGCCGCCATACTCTTTCCTAGACTCCAGGTTGGTGCACCAAAGGAAAACTCTATGGGCTTAGTGACTGGTGTGAATGTCCTTCCTGGAACTTGAACTTGAATCATCCATCGCTCCTCTTCTGGTAAAGTGGCATTGTAGGTCCCGGTGAAGCTTTGTATTCCTATGTTCAGGTACCTGGTGACTTCCTTCAAGTTCCGTCCAAAAGGTGTGTCTTCATCCGGTTGTGCAAACTTGTTCCTTGCATCTGCCATCCTAAAGAGTGGAAAATGGAGAGGAGTCAGAAATGAGAAGAGAATAGTGATCTATGGTTTTAGCTTAGTGGTCGTGTCCTACACTCAGCGTGTGCTCTGATACCATCTTGTAGCGACCCGACCTCAAACGGTCAAGTCTATGTGCTTCAGTGTCATCCCTGGATTGGTAATGCTGACACACACAATACTCGAGGATTTATAATAGAGTAGCAATCACACACTTATTACATTGAATGTCTCCAAAGAGAACTTATTACAATAAATATGGCTTAAGGCCATCTAATACGATAACAGTGGAAGGCTTGGAAGATAAAGTGAGTCCATCAACTCCAACGGCATAGCTGAGCTGCATGGCAACGACCTAACGAACCTTACTCCTCGTCTGAAAAGTCTGCAACATAATACGTTGCAGCCCGAAAACGGGTCAGCACACGGAATATGCTGGCAAAATAACACAATAGAGCAAGAGCAAAATAATGCTATCACTACATGCATATTTGGCTGGTGGAAAGCTCTATGGTTATAGTTTTTGCGAAAAGCCAATTTTTCCCTACAACAAAGGAATAGGTTTTAATTTAACTATCATGGTAGTTGAAACATCATTGAGAAGGTTCCTCCAACTCAATCCCAATTAAAGTAATTATCAACCCAACAATATTAAGTTAAAAGTGATGAAATACTTAAGATACTCCAAATACTAGATACTCAAGATGTCCATAACCGGGGACACGGCTAACCATGATTAGTTTGTACACTCTGCAGAGGTTTGCGCACTTTTCCCCACAAGACTCGATCGCCTCTGTTGGATTTCTCGCACTACATGGTGTTTGATAAACGGATGACCGAGACACAATCTTTCAGGAACATTAACTCTCTACTCCGTGCAGACCATACCAAACCTACAACCCACTACCTGCTGATCCACCTCTTCAAGAGCTTCACGTAACTTACTCAACTATGCTAGAGCCCATAATAGCTTGTGGTTGCGCACGGAAGTTTCTAGCATGAACCATCTTAGTTCCCTTTGAGCCTGGGTGGCGGTCCATAGGAAAATCACACGGAACCCCGGGATTTCCAAAAATACAGGCAACACTGGGTTCTCCAGGTGCCTCAATCCACCCAGATGTGTATTCAAGTTGCCACCTTAAGTTAAACCATTATTTAACAACCTCACTTCTGTCATGGATTTCACTCACCCAAACCACGTCTACGAGCATATCAATATAAGCAATTCATATAAGTAACTCCCAAGGTTTGAATATAACAAGGCAATAAGTTCTACCTCATCAACTACTTCCCAACCCACATGTTAATCACATCCTAACCATGCAATGTTTGAGGATTGGAACTAATGCATAAAAACTGGGCGATAAAGGGATATAATCAAAGTGTTACATGTCTTGCTGATGATCCGCGAAACCTAGGGACTCCAAATAACACGCTTCGCACTTTGGGAATTCTATCGCAAACAAACAATAGCATACATAAGTAATCAAGCAAAGAAGCACAGGTAAATCTCAAATAAGAATATCTACCAGAAAGTTCAACTTAAGAGCTCCGGTTAGCAAAAAGAATCAAATCAAACGGAGCAAAAAAACTCAAACGGCGAAAGAAACAAGATCCGTTTACTAATATGGACCTAGGTCAAATTTTACAGTAGCAAAAGCTTGTTCAAGTTGATTAAACAGAAAGAGGGTCTTGAGACGAAGATCTAGGTGCTTCAATCGCCTGATTCCGGCAAACGAGCGAAAAGATAAACTAGAACAAAAATAGGATCAGAAATCGCAATCAGAAATAATCGCGGAAAAATCCGATAAAAGAAAGCTGACGAACAGGCTAACGAACAAGCGTTCGTTGTCTGTAACTAACGAGCAAAAACCGTTCGTTAAAACGAACGTACGGACGAACGTCCGCTAAAGAGAAGAACCGGAAAAAAAACGGCGAACCAAACTAAAAACGAACTAGGGTTTTTCTTAAAAAACTGAATCGGTTTTCTTAAAAAAACGACGACGAACGGCTACCTCGTCGGTCCGGCGAGATGCGGGAGCGGCGGCGGGGCGAGGCGACGGC
>NC_057797.1:212586700-212591185 GCF_018294505.1 Triticum aestivum
GGGGGCTTGGGTATTTAAGAGAGGAGGGAGAGGTGACTTGGGGAGGGGGCAAGGCGGCGGGAGGCGGAGTCCGGCTCGGACTCCGTCCGAGTTGGCGGCGGCGGCGGCGGCCGGTCTCCAGGAGGGAGACGGCACACGGGGAGGATGAGCTGGCCCGGCTGGGGTTTCGGCCCAGTCGGCGCCCGAAGATTTTTTTTTAAACAATTCCGCTGAATAGAAAAAAATCCTAGAAAACAAAATAAAAATCTAAAAATGCCAAAACAAACTTTCACCGTCTATATAAAAAATTTAGAATGAGATGAACATTTTCTTGGCCCTAAAATGCAATTTTGAAAACGTGCAATTTTTCTAGTGCAAACAAAATTGCAAATAAAATCCAAATAAAAACAAATATTTGATATTAATATTTTTCATCCAATATTTCACTTATTTTGGAGAACTCATATTATCTCCTCTCATATATTTTAATATGAAATGTTTTCGGAGAGAAAAATAATTAAAACCAAAAATCCTTGTTTCAAAATTTGAAAAAAATCAAATTTGAAAACCAGGGAAATCCCCAACTCTCTCCGAGGGTCATTGAGTTGCTTAGGATTTCGTGGATCGCGAGACGAAATGCAATAAAATATGATATGCAAGAATGATCTATGTATAACATTCCAAATTGGAAATTTGGGATGTTACACATCCACCTGAGGGAAATTTGCTACTGTCCTACAAACCTCTGCACTTGGAGGCCCAACAACGTCTACAAGAAGAATGTTGTATAGTAGACATCAAGCTCTTTTCTGGCGCCGTTGCCGGGGAGGTTAGTGCTTGAAGGTATATCTTTAGATCTTGCAATCGAGTCTTTTAGTTTCTTTTTTTATCACTAGTTTAGTTTATAAAAGAAAATTACAAAAAAATAGAATTAAGTTTGCCTCATACGCTTCATCTTTTTAATATCTTTCGTGAGTATGATGGAAATGAAAATTGTGCCACAGTGTTAGAAGAAGAATGCATTAAAATGTTTGGCACTAAATATATAAATTATGAGCATGATTGCAATGTTGTTAGTATGAATTCCTTGAATATCCATGATGCTAATGATATGCAAAGCCACAAGCTTGGGGAAGCTATGTTTGATGAAGATGATATTTTTTTGTCCCCCAAGTTTTGATTAGCAAATTTATTATGATGAAAGCATGCCTCCTATTTATGATGATTATATTTATGGAAGTGGATTTGGAGAGGTCATGACTTTATTTTGTGATGAATCCACTATTTCGGAAGAGGTTCCAATTGATTATGAGAACAAAGTTGCTATCTATGATGATTATTGTGATGAATTGTATGCTATAAAGAACAATGATATCCATGAAACTTGTCATCATGATTTTATTTTTTAATTGGATTATGCCTCACATGATAATTATTTTGTTGAGTTTGCTCCCACTATTCCGAATGAGAAGAATCTTGCATGTGGAGAGTAGCAAATTTTCTATGCTTGTAGATCATGAAAAGAATGTTTTAGGTGCTGATTATATTGTTTAATTCATTCATGATGCTACTGAAAATTATCATGAGGGAGGAACTTATGCTTGTAGGAATTACAATAATATCAAGTTTCCTCTCTATGTGCTTAAAGTTTTGAAGTTATGCTTGTTTTGCCCTCCTGTGCTAGTTGATTATTGTTCCCGTAAGTTATTTGCTCACAAAATCCCTATGCATAGGAAGTGGGCTAGACTTAAATGTGCTAGTCATATTCTTCATGATGCCCTCTTTATGTTACAATTCTTATCTTTTATGTGAGCATCATTGAAATCATCATGCCTAGCTAGGGGTGTTAAACAATAGCGCTTGTTGGGAGGCAACCCAACTTTATTTTTATTCCTTGCTTTTTGTTCCTGTTTAGTAATAAATATTTCATCTAGCCTCTGTTTAGATGTGGTTTTATGTTTTAATTAGTGTTTGTGCCAAGTAGAACCTTTGGGAAGACTTGGGGAAAGTCTTGTTGATCTTGCTGTAAAAAACAGAAACTTTAGTGCTCACGAGAATTGCTGCCATTTTCTATTGGAGAGTGATATTTAGTTAATTATTTTTGCAGATGATTAATAGATAAATTCCTCACGTCAAGCAGTTTATTTTAGAATTTTTTGGGTTCCAGCAGTTTGCATTAGTTACAGATTACTACAGACTGTTATGTTTTTGACAGATTCTGTTTTTCATGTGTTGTTTACTTATTTTGGTGAATCTATGGCTAGTAAAAGAGTTTATAAACCATAGAGAAGTTGGAATACAGTAGTTTTAACACCAATATAAATAAAGAATGAGTTCATTACAGTACCTTGAAGTGGTGTTTTGTTTTCTTTCGCTAACGGAGCTTACGAGTTTTCTGTAAGTTTTGTGTTGTGAAGTTTTCTAGTTTTGGGTAAAGATTCGATGGACTATGGAATAAGGAGTGGCAAGAGCCTAAGCTTGGGGATTCCCAAGGCACCCCAAGGTAATATTCAAGGAAAACCAAGAGCCTAAGCTTGGGCATGCCCCGGAAGGAATCCCCTCTTTCGTCTTCGTTCATCGGTAACTTTACTTGGAGCTATATTTTTATTTACCACATGATATGTGTTTTGCTTGGAGCGTCAATTTATTTTGTTAGGATTTGCTTGATGTTTGAATAAAATACCAAGATCTGAAATTATTAAATGTTAGAGAGTCTTCACATAGCTGCATAATTATTCGACTACTCATTGATCTTCACTTATATCTTTCGGAGTAGTTTGTCATTTGCTCTAGTGCTCCACTTATATCCTGTTAGAGCACGGTGGTGGTTTTATTTTATAGAAATAGATGAACTCTCATGCTTAACTTATATTATTTTGAGAGTCCTAAACAGCATGGTAATTTTCTTTGGTTATGAAACTAGTCCTAATATGATGGGCATCCAAGAGGGATATAATAAAAACTTTCATATAAAGTGCATTGAATACTATGAGAAGTTTGATACTTGATGATTGTTTTGAGATATGAGGATGGTAATATTAGAGTCATGCTAGTTGAGTAGTTGTGAATTTGAGAAATACTTGTGTTGAAGTTTGTGATTCCCTTAGCATGCACGTATGGTGAACCGTTATGTCATGAAGTCGGAGCATGATTTATTTATTGATTGTCTTCCTTATGAGTGGTGGTCGGGGACGAGCGATGGTCTTTTCCTACCAATCTATCCCCCTAGGAGCATGCGCGTAGTACTTTGTTTAGATAACTAATAGATTTTTCCAATAAGTATGTGAGTTCTTTATGACTAATGTTGAGTCCATGGATTATACGCACTCTCAACCTTCCACCATTGCTAGCCTCTCTAATACCGCGCACCTTTCGCCGGTATCATACACCCACCATATACCTTCTTCAAAACAGCCACCATACCTACCTATCATGGCATTTCCATAGCCATCACGAGATATATTGCCATGCAACTTACCACCGTTCCGTTTATTATGACACACTTCATCATTGTCATATTGCTTTGCATGATCATGTAGTTGACATTGTATTTGTGGAAAAGCCACCGTTCATAATTCTTTCATACATGTCACTCATGAGTCAATGCATATCCCGGTACACCGCCGGAGGCATTCATATAGACTCATATTTTGTTCTAAGTATCGGGTTGTAATTCTTGAGTTGTAAGTAACTAAAAGTGTGATGATCATCATTATTAGAGCATTGTCCCAATGAGGAAAGGATGATGGAGACTATGATTCCCCCATAAGTCGGCATGAGACTCCGGACGAAAAATTAAAAAAAAAGAGAAAAAAGAGGCCATAAAAAAGAGAAAAGGCCCAAAAAAATAAAAAAATGAGAGAAAAAGAGAGAAGGGGCAATGCTACTATCCTTTTACCACACTTGTGCTTCAAACTAGCACCATGATCTTCATGATAGAGAGTCTCCTATGTTGTCACTTTCATATACTAGTGGGAATATTTCATTATAGAACTTGGCTTGTATATTCCAATGATGGGCTTCCTCAAAATGCCCTAGGTCTTCGTGAGCAAGCGAGTTGGATGCACACCCACTAGTTTCTTTTGTTAAGCTTTCATACATTTATAGCTCTAGTGCATCCGTTGCATGGCAATTCCTACTCACTCACATTGATATCTATTGATGGGCTTCTCCCACTAGTAGAAAAAGGGTCAAACGTGAAGCACATTAGTGCCGGTTTGAATTTGAGCCGACACTAATGGTACCATTAGTGCTGGTTCGAACGGCTATGCATTAATGCTGGTTCGTGTTGAACCTTTAGTACCGGTTCATGCCACGAACTGGTACTAAAGGGGTGATGGCAGGCTGGCGTCAGGCCGAGTCCCCACGATCACCTTTAGTACCGGTTCGTGTCACAAACCGGTACTAAAGGGCTAACCTTTAGTACTGGTTTGTACCACGAACTGGTACTAAAGGGGTCTGACCTATAGTACCGGTTTGTGACACAAACCGGCACTATAGGGCAAT
>NC_057797.1:212891497-213085252 GCF_018294505.1 Triticum aestivum
CTTTGTTCTCATCATAGATAAGAGGCATGCAATCATCATAGCAAATTTGATCATTCAAAGTAAGGGGCTAAAAAGATCATCTTCATTAAACATAGCATCCCCAAGCTTGGGACAAACATTAATTGCAGCAAATAAATTCTCAAACATGTCATTCTCATCAAACATAGCATCCCCAAGCTTGTGGCTTGGCATATGATAAGCATAATCACTCTCATCATTAATAGTATGAATAACACCAACGGTATAAAAATTGCTATCATCGTAATTTCCCAATTTGGTGCCAAAAAGATTTCCAAGATTATAAGAAGTATCATTATCTTCCCAATCATATTCATCACAACAAGCAATAGGCATAACAAAATCATCATTAATAGTGCTCTCGGACATTGTGCCATAAGACATAGAAGCAATATCATCATCAAGTGCATCCTCTTCCATAGTTATTCTTGATTCATTTTCATGAGGCACAATAATAATAGGAGCAACATTATTTGGGAGAGATACCTTTTTACCTCTATTCTTTCTTCTTCTTTTCTTCTTCTTCACCACACCATGTGTGGGTTTAATTAATTTTTTCAAGCTTCTTGTTGAAGAGATTGATTGGATAGGAAGCTCTTCCTCGTTGCCTATTTCATCATGAGAGACAATAGGAGGGAAAGTAGAAATCTTTACCCTTTCATTAGTATTCCATTTATATTCTATTGGTTTTCCCATCTTTCTACAGTTGGCAATATAAGCATTCTCATTGCAATTTACCATGCAAAACATATAGATATTTTTTGTTCTGTTTCAATGTCGTCCGCGAGAATGAATACTTCAAACCAACTATTTTTATATGTCAATTCTTCACACCCCCAAAATAGACAAAGCTCATTATAAAGTTCAAGAGTGATCAAGTTATTGCAATATTTGGACGCAATTTGATCATGAAAAATCATGCATTCGAAATTAAGGTGACCAACTTTATTGCAAAGATCACAAGTATTAGGACAAAGAGAACATAATTGTGTAGCGAATTCATCTATCACTTTGAGCAAAGAATTGGTTCTATCATGTTTATGATTCTTACAAAATCTATCTTCCCTATAAGGCACGTCTTCACAAACTTTATGCACTCCACAAAAATTGGCATGCTTATAAGAAACATTTTTCTCATGACTAATGCAATAATCATTAGCATTTTGGATATTCAAAGAATTCATACTAACAACATTGCAATCACGCTCATCATTCAAATATTTTGTGCCAAACATTTTATTGACTTCTTCTTCTAACAATTGAGCACAATTTTCTGACCCATCATTTTTAAGAAAGACATTATAAAGATGATCAATAATATGATGCAACCTCAATTCCAATTTTTATGTAGTTTTCCTTTATAAACCAAACTAGTGATAAAACAAGAAACTAAAAGATTCAATTGGAAGATCTAAAGATATACCTTCAAGCACTCACCTCCCCGACAACGGCGCCAGAAAAGAGCTTCGTTGACAGGATGTGAGTACCGCTTACCTAATTAACCTCCCCGGCAACGGCGCCAGGAAAGAGCTTGATGTCTACTACGTAACTTTATTCTTGTAGACACATGTTGGGCCTCAAGCACGGAGATTTGTAGGACAGTAGCAATTTTCCCTCAAGTGGATGACCTAAGGTTTATCAATCTGTGGGAGGTGTAGGATGAAGATGGTCACTCTCAAGCAACCCTGCAACCAACTAATAAAAAGTCTCTTGTGTCCCCAACACACCCAATAAAATGGCAAATTGTATAGGTGCACTAGTTCGGCGAAGAGATGGTGATAAAAGTGTAATATGGATGGTAGAAATATATTTTTATAATCTGAATAAATAAAAACAGCAAGATAGCAAATAGTAAACGGGCACAAAAACGGTATTGCAATGCTTGAAAATGAGGCCTAGGGTCCGTACTTTCACTAGTGCAATATCTCAACAATGCTAATATAATTGGATCATATAACCATCCCTCAATGTGCAATGAAGAATCACTCCAAAGTTCCTATCTAGTGGAGAACATAAGAAGAAATCGTTTGTAGGGTACGAAACCACCTCGAAGCTATTCTTTCCGATCGATCTATCCAAGAGTTTGCACTAAAATAACACCAAATAATTTCAGATTCATAATACTCAATCCAACACAAAGAACCTCAAAGAGTGCCCCAAGATTTCTATCGGAGAAACAAAAGACGAGAACGTGCATCAACCCCTATGCATAGATTACCCCAATGTCACCGTGGGAATCCGCGAGTTCAATGCCAAAACACATATCAAGTGAATCAATATGATTACCCATTGTCACCACGAGTATTCATATGCAAGACATATATCAAGTGCTCTCAAATCCATAAAGTATTCAATCCGATAACAACGAAATCTCAAAGGGAAAAACTCAGTTCGTCACAACAAGATAGAGAAGGCAAAACACCATATGATCTGACTATATTAACAAAGCTCGCGATACATCAAGATCGTGACATCTTGAGAACACGATATATATAGAGAGAGAGAGATTGAACACATAGCTACGGGTACAAACCCTCAGCACCGAGGGTGGACTACTCCCTCCTCATCGTGGTGGCCGCCGGGATGATGAAGATGGCCACCGGTGATGATCCCCCCTCCGGTAGGGTGCCGTAATGGGGTCTAGATTGAGCTACAGAGCCTTGCGGTGGTGAAACTTCTGATCTAGGGTTACCCCGAGGGTTTCTGGAATATTTGGTGATTTATAGGGCAAAGAGGGGTGCGGGAGGCCACCGAGGTGGGCACAACCCACCTGGGCGCGCTTGGGCCCCCAGGCGTGCCCTGGTGGGTTGTGCCTCCCTCGGAGCACCCCCAGGTGTTGCTTTGGCCCACTGGATGTCTTCTGGTCCATAAAAATCAATAAAAAGTTTCACGGTGTTTGGACTCTGCTTGATATTGATTTCCTGCGATGTAAAAAACAAGCAAAAAACAACAACTGGCACTAGGCACTGGGTCAATAGGTTAGTCCTAAAAATGATATAAAGTTGCTATAAAATGATTGTAAAACATCCAAGAATGATAATAAAACAGCATGAATACTTCATAAATTATAGATACGTTAGAGACGTATCACATACTGCCCGGCGTCACGTGACTCCGACGTTCCTTTGTCATCTTTCTAGACTACCGATGGCTTGAAGAGCCATTCAAGGAAGGTATTGTCTGGCACTTTATCTTGCTTTGCGCCCATTCAGGTGAGTACATCTGTGGCTGGTTGCTATCGCGGGGTATGTGGTGAAATTCTAGCTTCTCGAACTTGGCCGAGATTTTTAAGATGACATTCCGGTATGCTATCATCTGTGGGTCCTTGGCATCGAATTCGCCATTGGCTTGTCAGATAGCGAGGTTGGAATAACCTCGGACCTCCATGCGTTTGACACCCATGGAGACTGCTATCCATAGTCCATGTAAAAGGGCTTCATATTCGGCCATGTTGTTGGAATCCATGTACATAATCTGTAGCACATATTGAATGTTGTCTCCCGTGGGTGACGTGAGTACGACGACAGCCCCTAGGCCAACAAGCATTTTGGAACCATCGAAGTACATGGTCTAATGAGAATAGGTGTTGTACACTCGAGGGAGTTCGACTTCCGTCCATTTGGCCACAAAGTCAGCCAACACCTGAGATTTAATAGATCGTCGCGATCGATAGGTGATTTCGAAAGGTAGGAGCTCTATGGCCAATTTGGCTATACACCCATTGCATCCCTATTGTTAATTATATCACTTAATGGGACGTTGGATGCCATAGTCACCGAGCACTCTTGAAAGTAGTGCCGAAGTTTTTGTGATGCCATAAAGACGACGTTGGCTATCTTTTGGTAGTGAGGGTATCATGTCTTGCATGGGGTTAAGACTTCAGAGACGTAATAGATGGGCTTCTGGACCTAGAACTTGTGACCCTCCATATCTCGTACGACCACGAGTACTGCTTTGAACACCTAGTTTGTGGCCGAGATGTATAATATCATCGACTCACATACACCCGCTAGGATGAGATGGTGGCGAGGAGAGTTTTGATGTCTTCCAGGGCCGCCACAACCTCCTCGGTCCATTTGAATGTCTTTGTTTGCTTTAACAACCTGTATAGAGGCAAGGCTTTGTCCTCGAATCTTCGTATGAAGCGACTTAATGCCGCCACACAACCTGCAAGTTTTTGTACGTGTTTGAGCTCTGTTGGTACCTCCAAGCGGTCCAAGGCTTGTATTTTTGCCAGATTGTCCTCAATTCCTCTGCTCGATAAGATGAAGCCGAGGAGTTTGCTGGCTGGGACTCTGAAGATGCATTTCTCAAGATTGAGTTCTATTTAGTATTCCCGTAGGCTGGCAAATGTGTCATGGAGGTTGTCTACCAACTGTCCAACATGTTTAGTTTTGACAACCACATTGTCTATGTAGGCCTCGATGGTCTTCCCGATGTGTTTCTCTAGGCATGTTTGAATCATGCGTTGGTATGTGGCACCGGCATTCTTTAGTCCGAAGGGCATCGTGTTAAAAGAGAATGACCCATAAGGTGTGATGAATGTTGTTGCTGCCTGGTCAGATCGTTTCATCTTTATTTATGATTACCCGAATAGGCATCTAGGAAGCACAGTGAATCATGCCATGTTGTGGCATCCATGATTTGGTCAATGCACGGTATGGGGAAGGGGTCGTTGGGGCAGGCTTTATTGAGGTCTTTAAAATCGACGCGCAAGCGCCAGGATCTGTCCTTCTTTGGTATGATGACCAAATTGACAAGCTAGTCGGGGTGCTTTATATCCCGGATGAATCTAGCCTCCAGTAGCTTAGCCAGTTCCTCGCCCATTTCTTGATGCTTGGGCTCGGAGAAGCGACAAAGAGCTTGTTTGACAGGCTTATAGCCCTTTAATATGTTTAGGTTGTGTTCGGCGAGCCTGCGGGGTATCCCCGGCATGTCAGAAGGGTTACATGCACATATATCCCAGTTTTCCCTAAGGAAATTGCATAGAGCCTCATTGACACCGTTTTAGTTGTGTCCATAGGGTGTACATGAAACTTGATTATTTCATCAGCTGCTTTGAATGAAGTAGGCTTTGGCCGTTTATCGAGGATAACATCCTCTTGATCGACTTCGACACATAGAGCGGTGAGTTCCTCGGCCGCGAGGGCTTCGGATAAGGATTTGAGGGCGAGCGACATTGTTTTATTCTCGGCTTTAAGTGCTTTGTTAGGGTCGCTTGGGATGATGATTATCCCATTTGAGCCTGGCATTTTGAGCTTCATGTGGCTGTAATATGGGACTGCTTGGAATTTAGAGAAGGTATCCCATCCCAGGAGGGCATGATATCCACTCTTGAAAGGGGCGATGTGGAACATGATCTCTTCGTTACTATAATTGTCCAGTGTCCCGAACACTACGTCCAGTGTTATTTTTCCGCTGCAGCGTGCCTCTCGCCTGGGTATTATACCTTTAAAGGTGGTGCCACTCCGTTCTATGAGCGATTTACCGATATGCATTTTATTCAGAGTGTCTGCATATAACATATTTAAGTTGATGCCTCCATCCATGAGCACCTTCCAAAGTCGGCAGCTATCCACAATTGGGTTGAAGACCAGAAGGCGGGGCATCTGTTCAGGGTCGACCTTGGCTGATCTTTGTGATCAATGGTGATCGGTGTTTCTATCCAAGCACCCCAAGTTGGCACCTGTTGGACAAAATTGATTTCTTGCGAGGCTCGTTTGCGCTGGTTGCTGGATGCGAAGCTTTCATAAATCATCATGACCTCGTCTTCGTCCAAGGATTGTTGTGCGTAGCTGGGGGTGTGTGCCAGAATTGCATGTCCTCCTTTAGCCACCTGCCTCACAACCCAGCAGTCACGAAGGCTGTGAGTCGAGCAGGAATTAAGTAGAATAGCCTGTATTGGGCATGGTTTATCCAGGAGGCCGTCGAGGGTAGTTCCGGGCTGGCTGGAGGTTTTCTTTTTCTCCCGAGGTCTTTCGACTGGTAAGTGATACGTCTCCAACATATCTATAATTTTTGATTGTTCCATGTTGTTATATTATCATTCTTGGATGTTATATAATCATTTTATAGTCATTTTATATCATTTTTGGTACTAACCTATTGACATAGTGCCAAGTGCTAGTTGCTATTTTTTTGCATGTTTTTTACATCGCACGAAATCAATACCAAATGGAGTCCAAACATAGGAAAACTTTTTGTGGATTTTTGATGGACCAGAAGATATCCAATGGGCCAGAGAAGCGCCTGGGGGTGCTCCGAGGGGAGCACAA
Organism: Triticum aestivum; assembly: GCF_018294505.1. Classification (NCBI taxonomy): domain Eukaryota; kingdom Viridiplantae; phylum Streptophyta; class Magnoliopsida; order Poales; family Poaceae; genus Triticum; species Triticum aestivum. Next base: position 212,897,791 of record NC_057797.1, read on the forward strand.
ACCACCAGGGCACGCCTGGAGGCCCAGACGTGCCCTGGTGGGTTGTGCCCACCGCGGGTGTCCGCCGGACCGCCTCTTTACTCTATAAATGCCCCAATATTCTAGAAACCCTAGGGGAGTCGACAAAAATTAAATCCAGCCGTTGCAAGTTCCAAAACCACCAGATCCAATCTAGACACCATCACGGAGGGGTGCATCATGTCCATTGGTGCCTCTCCGATGATGCATGAGTAGTTCTTTGTAGACCTACGGGTCCGTAGTTAGTAGCTAGATGGCTTCCTCTCTCTCGTTCGATTCTCAATACAATGGTCTCTTGGAGATCCATATGATGTAACTCTTTTTGCGGTGTGTTTGTTGGGATCCGATGAACTTTGAGTTTATGATCAGATCTATCTTTTTATCCATGAAAGTTATTGAGTTTTCTTTGATCTCTTATATGCATGATTGCTTATAGCCTCATATTTCTTCTCCGATATTTGGGTTTTGTTTGTCCAACTTGATCTATTTATCTTGCAATGGGAAGAGGTGCTTTGCGATGGGTTTGATCTGACGGTGCTTGATCCCAGTGACAGAAGGGGAACCGACATGTATGTATTGTTGCTATTAAGGATAACAAGATGGGGTCTATTTCCACATAAATAGATCTTGTCTACATCATGTCATCATTCTTACTGCATTACTCCATTTCTCCATGAACTTAATACACTAGATGCATGCTGGATAGCGGTCGATCTGTGGAGTAATAGTATTAGATGCTGGCAGGAGTCGGTCTACTAATCTTGGACATGATGCCTATATGATGATCATTCGCTGGATATCGTCATGATTATTTGTAGTTCTATCAATTGCCCAACAGTAATTTGTTCACCCACCGTTTACTATTTTTCTCGAGAGAAGCCACTAGTGAAATCTACGACCCCCGGGTCTCTTCCTTAATAAATCCCCATTCCTGGCATGGGACCTAAACATGCACCCAAGGACACATGTACAAATTTTCTAGCCATTTTGGTGAACTGGAGCATGTATTTGTAGTTCAGATTTGAATCATGAACATTAAATGCCTAGGAAACTCAATTAGTGTATAAAAAGGCGAAACGAACCCTGAATAAGTTTAAATTTCATCATGGATATCATGTCGTTCCATGTTGCCCGTAGAAGAAAATACAAGGCGAAAAGAGGCAGTGATTATGTTTCACCGCAGTGATTACGTTTCGCCACAAGGGGAACACGTTTCCCTATCAGAACCACGAGGCTTCTTTGAGAGAAGCTCCAGTTTGTAAGAGGTTTGTAATAAAGCTTGGCCCTAATTGGACAATGTTTTTACCATGACATATATGCGCCATGACGTGACACCATGCCAACTTTCATGACTTTCTAGTGAGTTCAGGATTTCCGGGGATTTAAAAATCGAGATTCTAAATGTTTGAGGACCTGCCAGGATGCCGGTACGGTTGTAATTCGTTCCTGTTCCTTAAATGAGACCTAAACATGCACCCAAGGACACATGTATAATTTTTTTAGCCATTTTGGTGAACTGGAGCATGTATTTGAAGTTCAGATTTGAATTATGGATATTAAATATGCCTAGGAAACTCAATCAGTGTATAAAAAGCCAAACAAACCTTGAATAAGTTTAAATTTCAGCACGGATATCCTGTCGTTCAATGTTGCCTGTAGAAGAAAATACAAGGCGAAAAGAGGCAGTGATTATGTTCCGAGAACAAGGGGAACACGTTTCCCTATCGGAACCACGAGGCTTCTTTGAGAGAAGCTCCGTTTGTAAGAGATTTGTAATAAAGCTTGGCCCAAATTGGACAATGTTTTTACCACGATATATATGTGCCATGACGTGACACCATGCCTACTTTCATGACTTTCTGGTGAGTTTAGGATTTACGGGGATTTAAAAACCGAGAATCCAAATGTTTGAGGACGAGCCAGGACGCCGGTACGGTTGTAATTCGTTCCCATTCCTGGCATGGGACCTAAACATGCACCCAAGGACACACGTATAATTTCTCTAGCCATTTTTGTGAACTGGAGCATGTATTTGTAGTTCATATTTGAATTATGGACATTAAATGCCTAGGAAACTTAATTAGTGTATAAAAAGGCCAAACGAACCCCGAATAAGTTTAAATTTTAGCACGGATATCTTGTCATTCCATGTTGCCAGTAGAAGAAAATACAAGGCGAAAAGACGCGGTGATTATTGTTTCCCCCACAAGGGGGACTCGTTTCCCTATTGGAACCACGAGGCTTCTTTGAGAGAAGCTCCGGTTTGTAAGCTGCTTGTAATAAAACTTGCGCCAAAATGGACGAAAAAATCCTCGACATATATGTGCCATGTCGTGACACCATGCCAAGTTTCATGATTTTAGGGTGAGTTTTGGATTTACTGGGATTTAAAAACCAAGATTCTTCTCACGAAATGTTTTCAAATAGCACACGGTTCACTCACGAAAGTCGTGTGCCTACCAAACCATGGGCGAGACACCCCCCTTCCCCCTGCTACACGCGCGATCTGAGTCGTGCGTTCTGATTTGCCAAAACCCAAACCCCACAGATCATACGTGTGCATCGTTGGATGCTCCCAGATCAAACGGCAACCCTCGGCCCTTTCAACAGCACATGCAGTTCATGGGTAAGCACTGTGCGCACGCGTCGTGCTAGCTCACGCTTCCTTCCCTACTACATTTTCTATACAGGCTATTGTTTCCCACCACTCCTCTCATCGGCTTACTGCCTCTTCTCCCATCGGTTTTCCGCTACCAGTGCCAGTGCTCATTGAAGGCTAGATGGAGACACACCAGCCATGTAAATATCGCACACAGTTTCTAAAAGCACAAATGTGCGTGATAGGAGGGAGCAGGTCTCATAGGGTGACCAGCGTGATATTCCTTAAAGGCAAGGAGGCAATTCCTATCAGCAAGGTGCCGCTTCCCATCTGCTAGCCTAGTCGAATAGAACACATAAGTTAAGTGTGATCGGGCTGGAGTAGTCCAAGGATGGGTGACTCGGTGGGAAGTTACATATCTCAATTTAATTGCCATGACCCGGTCAAAAGAGATAAATATCTCTATAGTTACCTTATCTCTATAATGACCTGACATCTTGATTATATAAACCTTGGGATCCTTGTTTTGCTAATTTGTAGACTATGTTTCTATAGGTTATTTTTTGCTGTAAAATCACCACGACTGCGCAAGTGCGAGCAAATGGTGGAGGTACTGGCTTAACTGTGTGCGATGCAAGTGTGCTGTAAAATCACCACGACTCGGCGGGTATGTTTATTTAGAAATTAGGAAAAACCGTGTGCAATAGACCAACTAGCTAGAAATATAAAAACAAACTACCCGCCTTGAGCGTTGCAAAAGTCGGCGGTTCCGCCACTTTTCCTTATTATCATACACACATATTCTTATTGGACCGTGCGTGATCTTGGGCACTCCCGCCCTGCATCAATTCCTTTACCCAAATTTTAGTAGACGATGTACTTCAACCGTCGCCCACACTCCACCAACACCGACCTTATAGTAAAATTGCAGTAGCCGAGGCATTTGAACCGTCGCCCTCCCTCGTTGTAACACCCACGATGCGGATATATCTCCCACATGTCGGAGCATGACTTAGAGGCATAACCGCATAGTAGGCATGTCGCAAGAGGGGTAATCTTTACACATCCCATGTACTGAATAAGAAATAGATAAAGAGTTGGCTTACAATCGCCACTTCACACAATACATAAATATAGCATTACATCATCCAGAATACAATCAAGGTCCGACTACGGAACCAAAATAAAGACAACCCCAAATGCAAAAGATCCCCGATCGCCCCAACTAGGCTCCTCTACTGATTGTTCAGAAAAGACACATAATAACGTCTAGAATCCTCGTCGAACTCCCACTTGAGTTTGGTTGCGTCCCCTGCACTGGCATCATCGGCACCTGCATCTGGTTTTGGAAGTAATCCGTGAGTCACGGGGACTCAGCAATCTCACACCCTCGCGATCAAGACTATTTAAGCTTAAGGTAGGAAAAGGGGGTACTGAGGGGGAGCTGCAGCAAGCACTAGCATATATGGTGGCTAACTTACGCAAATGAGAGAGAGAAGAGAAACAAAGCACGGTCGATAAACTATCATGATCAAGAAGTGATCATGTAACTGCTTACGTTCAAGCATAACACGAGACCGTGTTCTCTTCCCGGACTCCGCCGAAAAGAGACCATCATGGCTACACATGCAGTTGATTCATTTTAATTAAGTTTAGTGTCAGGTTTTCTACAACCGGATATTAACAAACTCCCATCTGGCCATAACCGCGGGCACGGCTTTCGAAAGTTCAAAACCAAGCAGGGGTGTCCCAACTTAGCCCATCACAAGCTCTCACGGTCAACGAAGGATATTCCTTCTCCCAGGACGAATCGATCAGACTCGGAATCCTGATTACAAGACATTTCGACAATGGTAAAACAAGACCAGCAAAGCCACCCGATGTGCCGACAAATCCCAATAGGAGTCGCATGTATCTTGTTCTCAGGGAACACCGGATGGGCAAGATGTCGGGTTGGCATAGACCCTAGCTGCCCAGGGGGGCGTCGGACATCGCCCAGGTTGGACCAACACTTAGAGAAGCACTGGCCCGGGGGTTTAAAATAAAGATGACCCTTGAGTCCGCGGAACCCAAGGGAAAAAGGCTTAGGTGGCAAATGGTAAAACCAAGGTTGGGCCTTGCTGGAGGAGTTTTATTCAAGGCGAACTGTCAAGGGGTTCCCATTATAACCCAACCGCGTAAGGAACGCAAAATCAAGGAACATAACACTGGTATGACGGAAACTAGGGCGGCAAGAGTGGAACAAAACACCAGGCATAAGGCCGAGCCTTCCACCCTTTACCAAGTATATAGATGCATTAAAGTAAACAAGATATAATAATGATATCCCAACAATAATCATGTTCCAACAAGGAACAAATTCCATCTTCACCTGCAACTAGCAACGCTATAAGAGGGGCTGAGCAAAGCGGTAACATAGGCAAACAACGGTTTGCTAGGAAAGGTGGGTTAGAGGCTTGACATGGCAATATGGGAGGCATGATATAGCAAGTGGTAGGTATCGCGGCAAAGCAATAGCGCGAGCAACTAGCAAGCAAAGATAGAAGTGATTTCGAGGGTATGGTCATCTTGCCTGCAAAGTTCTCCGAGTTGACGTAAGATTGATCCTCGTAAGCGTACTCAACGGGTTCCTCAATCACACAATCATCTCCCGGCTCTACCCAAGGCAAGAACACAAGCAAAGGAAACAACAATCAACCACGGTGCAATGCGCAAGCAACATGATGCAAATCATGGCATGATATGCGGGATGTGATATGCAATGCATATGCGTGCTCTGGAAGGAAAAAGATTGAACCAGGCCTCAACTTGGCAAACCAAGTGTGCCACTAGAAAGATGAGTTGATTTCGATCGATATTGATATAAAGATCACCGGAATCGGATGCATGGTTTGCAAATGGCAAGCAAAACAAGAATGGCACAATTCTGCGATTAACAGCACGATACCATCTAAAATGCAACAAGAAACTAAGCTACTGCACTCTAACATAGAAACAAAGCACATGGCAGTGATCTACTCCAGATGCTTGACAAAAGATGAACACCGAGCTACGGCTAAATCACACAAGAGCAGGTTCAAACAAGCATGGCAAAAGTGCAAAAGATATCAGCTTCACAGACTTGGTGAAAATAACAAAATGCCAGGAATTAACATCAGGAATCAATGTTTAGAGCAAGATAACAACATGCTACAGGAACATAACATAGAAAAACAAGACATGGCATGAATCTGCTCGAAGCATATAACAAAAGTCCCTTACTGACCATAAGCCAAAAAGGCATAGAAGATATGATGGCACCCATGTAAACATGGAAAGTTTCGTTAACAGATTCAGACTTAGCAGAAAACTGGACATGGCAAGAACTGAATTACGAAGGCCTTTTTCCGAGCTCGATTCACTCAACACAAGGCATTGCATGACAAACTAAGCACACTACCAGCAAGAAGACATGATCATGAAGCCAAGCAAAGCAAGAACAAGTTCATAGCATGCATGGATCAACTACAACAACCTTGGAAAATTTGATTAACACGTAAACAACCTCCCAGGAACATTTTATAGCAAAAGTAGAGCAAGATAGAGTCATGCTAGGGTACTCCATAAATGCAAACAGGGGCATGGATGGATATAGCACAACCATATGTCCAAATCATCCTTACTGAACATACTCAAAAGAAGCATGGATCTCTCTATAGCAACACGAACACATGGCATAAAAATAACAACAGGGAAATGGCTGAAATTCAAAGTCCCTAAAAACAGCAATATTACGAGAGCTACTTTGCATGCATGTGCTAGTCACCACATTGATCACAAAAATACATGGCATAAACCCCTATAAAGATGGCATGGCATAGCCCAAAACAGATGTAGAGCTCATGCCCGTATGCAGCACACAATAATCATGGCAAAAATGACAAATGCTCAAGATCTGCTAAGTAACAGGAACTAACATTTTATAGCACTCTTGCATCAACAATTTGGGCATCAAGATGAACTCAAACAAGCATGGCACAATGGAACAAAATGAAGAGCACATCCAGATGAACAATTTTATATATTATGCATGAGAAACGGAGCTACGATGACAGAGTTATGGCATGTTGAACAAGGCATAAAATTAACCAAAAAAAGGGACTTGGTGGAAAAGTGGACCTCGGGATCTAGGGTTCGCGCGAGGATCGAGGATGGCCGAATCTCTCGCTGGAGTTGGCAGGGACGGCGGAGGAGGGACGGGGAGGCCGGAGCTCGCCGGGTCCGGGCCGGACCTGCCCGGATCTGGCCGGAGACGAGGCCAACCGGCGACAAGGTCAGCGGGGTCGGGCGCGGCAGGTGAGGCGGCGCTCGGCTGGGCGGGCGGGGCGGCGCTGTAGATCAGCGGCGGAGGTCGGCGCGTGGCGGAAGGGCGGCGCGGGCGGCGGAGCCGAGGCGGGGCGGCGGGGATGCGCGGGATCGGCGGCGGAGAGGCGCGGGCGCGCGGCGGCGGGCGTGCGGGCCGAGCGGGCCGGCTGCGGGCCCCACGGGCCGGGCGGCGGTGCGCGAAGGCGGAGGCCACGTGGCGCGTTGTGGTAGGACGTGGGCGGCGGCGCGATTTGTCTGGCGTCGCCCGGACATGTCCGGCGACGCAGAGGGGGAATATTTTCGGGTTTGGACCGGGAATGGAGGAGGAGGAGGAGACGTTTTTATAGCTAGAGGGAGCTAGGAGAGTCCAAATGGGGCGCGGTTTGCGGACACGTGATCGTGATCGAAGGCCGATAGGATGGAGGGGGTTTGGATGGGTTAATGGTCCACTTTGGAGGGGTGTTGGGCTGCAACACACACGAGGCCTTTACGGTTCCTCGGTTAACCGTTGGAGTATCAAACGGACTCCAAATGGCACGAAACTTGACAGGCGGTCTACCAGTGGTGTACTAAGGCTGCTTGGCAAATCTCGGTCCAATCCAAGGATGTTTAACACCCGCTCACGAAAAGAGACAAAAGGGGGCGCCGGAGGACGTAGGAGTGCCGGATTGCAAAACGGACAATGGAGAAAATGCTCGGATGCATGAAACGAACACGTATGCAAATGCGGTGCACATGATGACATGATAAGAGATGCATGACATGAACAAAATGCAAAACAAAGACAAAACCCAACCACGGGGAAATCTCATAACTTAGAGCCGAAAATGTCAAGAGTTGGAGTACAATTATGGCAAATTACATCCGAGGCGTTACAACACTCCACCACTACGAAAGGATCTCGTCCCAAGATCTAGGACTGAAAGAACTCTGGATATTTGGAACGGAGGTGGTCCTCGCGTTCCCAGGTGGCTTCTCGGTTGGAATGGTGTGACCACTTCACTTTCAGGAATTTGATAGACTTGTTGCGAGTCTTGCGCTCGGTTTCTTCAAGAATAGCAACGGGATGCTCATGATAAGACATGTCTTCTTGGAGATCAATCTCTTCGAAGTTGATGGTGCGTTCAGGCATCTTGAAACACTAGCAAAGCTGAGACACATGAAACACGTCGTGCACGTTTACAAAGTTGGACGGAAGCTCAAGTTGATAGGCGAGACCGCCTCTTTTGCCAATGATCTTGAAAGGACCCACGTATCTAGGGCAAGCTTCCCTTTGATACCGAAGCGACGAGTACCTTTCATTGGAGAGACACGGAGGTAGACATGGTCTTCGATCTCGAAAGCCAAGTCACAATGCTTGCTATCATAGTAACTCTTCTGGCGCGATTGCGCGGCTTTGAGATTTCCACGGATGACTTTGCACATTTCTTTAGCTTCTGTGATTAAGTCATTGCCAAGAAGTTGGCGTTCACCAGTCTTTGACCAATTAAGAGGAGTACAACACTTTCTGCCATAGAGAATCTCGAATGGGGCCTTGCCCGAACTCGCTTGGAAGCTGTTGTTGTAGGAGAACTCGGCATATGGAAGGCAATCTTCCCACTTCATACCGAAAGAAATGACACATGCCCTGAGCATATCTTCAAGAATTTGATTTACTCGCTCAACTTGTCCAATAGTTTGAGGATGGAAGGCTGTGCTAAAGCGAATGTTGGTGCCCATGGCCTTCTGGAAGGATTCCCAGAACTTAGAGGTAAAGATGCTTCCATGATCTGAAGATATCAACTGCGGAATGCCATGCAAAGAGACAATCCTGGAGGTATATAGCTCTGCCAACTGAGCTGTTGTGATAGATTCTTTGATAGGAAGAAAATGAGCCACTTTAGTAAGCTTGTCGATGACAACAAAGATAGCATCATTGCCACGCTTGGACTTGGGAAATCCAGTCACGAAGTCCATCTCAATATGGTCGAACTCCCATTCTGGAATGGCAAGAGGTTGGAGGAGACCAGCTGGCCATTGGTGTTCTGCCTTCACTCTTCTGCAGACATCACATTCATTCATGAACTGAGCAATTTTTCGCTTCATTCGAGTCCACCAATACAACTGGTTGAGGTCATGGTACATCTTTGTACTTCCAGGATGAATAGATAGGAGTGAATTGTGAGCCTCGTTCATAATGACTTTACGAAGGTCACCTTTAGGAACAACAATTCAATCCTCGAAGAATAGAGTATCTTTGTCATCAAGGTGATAGCACTTGTACTTGGGTTGGCTCTTGGCAATCCCAATCTTGACCTTCTTCACCATTGCATCAAGAAGTTGTGCCTCACCAATTTGATCTTCCAAAGTAGGAGAGACTTGGAGGTTGGCAAGAAATCCTTGAGGAACAACTTGGAGATTCAATTTGTGGAAAGCTTCACAAAGATCCAGTTGGAAGGGCTTGAGAATCAAACTGTTGTAGTAAGCCTTCCTGCTCAAAGCGTCAGCAATGACATTGGCCTTGCCTGGAGTATATTCAATACTCGGATTATACTCTTGAATCATTTTGACCCAACGAGTCTGCCTGAGGTTGACGTTGGGTTGAGTGAAGATGTACTTGAGACTCTTATGATCAGTGAAGATGTCCACTTTCCTTCCCAACAAGAGATGTCTCCATGTTAAAAGAGCATGGACAACTGTCGCCAACTCGAGGTCATGAGTGGGGTAATTATTTTCGTTGGGCTTCAACTGGCGAGAGGTATAGGCCACAACTTTCTTCTCTTGCATTAACACAACACCGAGACCTTGAAGGGAAGCATCATAGAAAACCTCAAATGGTTTGGATTCATTAGGAGGAGTCAGAACTGGAGCTGTGACTAGCTTCTCTTTGAGGGTGTTGAAAGCGATGTCACATTCGGGCATCCAGACATACTTCACATGCTTCTGGAGGAGGTTGGAAAGAGGCTTGGCAATCCTAGAGAAATTCTCAACGAATCTTCGACAATAGCTTGCAAGCCCAAGGAAACTGCGGAGCTGCTTCACATTCTGAGGCGGTTCCCAATTCACAATTGCAGACACCTTCTCAGGATTAACAGCTATGCCCTTGGCGGAGATGATATGTCCAAGGTAGAGAACCTCATCAAGCCAAAACTCACACTTTGAAAACTTCGCATAGAACTGATGTTCTCTGAGTTTGTCCAGCACCAATCTCAAATGCTTGGCATGATCCTCCTTGTTCTTGGAAAAGACCAAAATATCATCGAGATACACCAAGACAGAATCATTTTTGTAACGGTTGAAGATGAAGTTTATCATGCGAGAGAATGTTGGAGGAGCACTTACAAGGCCGAAAGACATGACAGTATATTCATAGGAACCATAGCTTGTTCTGAATGTTGTCTTGGGGATATCTTGTTCACGAATGCGAATCTGATGATAGCCCATACGGAGGTCAAGCTTGGAGAATAATTGAGCACCTTTGATTTGTTCGAAAAGCTCATTGATGTTGGGAAGTGGGTACTTGTTCTTTATGGTCTTCTTATTCAATGGACGGTAGTCGATGCAGAGTCGGTCCGTGCCATCCTTCTTCTTGACAAAAAGAACACCACAACCCCATGGAGAAGAACTCGGTCAGATCAGACCCATACGCTCTTGTACATCAAGTTGTTTCTTCAGCTTCTTCAACTCTTCTGGTCCAAGCTTGTAAGGACGTTTGCAAACAGGTTCTGTGCCAGGCTCAAGATCGATGACGAATTCAACTGGCCGATGAGGAGGCATTCCCCGAAGCTCTTCTAGAAAGACGTCTTGATATTCACAAATGACTGGAATCTGAGAGATGGCATTCAACTCGCCCTTTTCATTGAGAGAAAACAGTAAAATGGTATCATCACGAGTGGCAAGACGATCACATCCTCAGACGAGTGTGTCAATTGAATGTGCTTGGCACCACAATCAAGCTGAGCCTTGTGCTTAGAAAGCCAGTCCATGCCGAGAATTAGATCAATATTTGAGTTACCAAGAACCATTGGAGACGATAGAAATTTATAGTCTCCCATCTTGAGAGAAATGTCCGGAGACATCATTTTGGTGTTCATGAACAAACCCGGAGAGGAAACCGCTATCAGCTTAGGCAAATCGACAGTATGCAAATCGTGCATGGATGCAAAAGGCTTCGATATGAATGACAAAGACGCGCCAGTATCAAAAAGAACTCTTGTAGGAATATCATTAACAGGAAGATTACCCATGATCACTTTTGAAAAGTCCTATGCCTGATCTGCGTTCATCATGTTGACCTTTGCAGACTTGGAATTATGCTTGACCACTGCATTGCTGGCAGATCTCACAGGAGGAGGAGGCGGAAGACGCCTATGGTTGAAGCATTTGTTTGCATAGTGCCCTTTCTGCTGACACTTGTTGCAAGTAACCTCTGAGAGCGGACGGTGATACGCAGCACTTGACCTTGGAGCATGAGACGGAGCTTTGTTCTGATAGCCTGGGTTGGGTGGGTGGGAAGATCCATTGCCACCTTTACTCTTCTGCTGATAAGGCTGACGGAACGGAGGAGGAGGAGGCAACTCGAACTTTTGTTGCTTAGCTGCCACTTGAGTTGAAGAAGATGATTGAGTTGCATCCCTGACTCTCTTCTTAGAAGCATCGCACTTGAGCTGAGCAGCCTCTTGCTTTAGTGCCATGTTGCAAAACTCATCATACTCGGTCGACTCAAAAAACACGAGAGCTAGTTGCAGATCTTCTCTGAGGCCACCTCCGAATTGATAAATCATGCTCTTCTCATCAGGGACGTCTTGTTTGGCGAAGCGAGCGAGCCTCTGAAATAGGATGTTGTATTGGTAAACAGACATGTTGCCTTGCTTCAGATTGCGGAACTCCTCACGCTTACTCTCAGCAGCACTTTGAGGAATGTGGTGAGCTTTGAAGTCATGGCGGAAATCATCCCAAGTAATCACACGGCCTCCTCTGGAATCTTTGTTTGTTGATACCACTCAGCAGCTTGGTCTTTGAGTTGGAACCAAGCAAACTTGACAAAGTCCTCAGGCCTGACGTTGCTACACTCAAAATGTTTGCACATATCCACGAGTCGATCGCCAGCGTCTGTGGCCTCGACACAGTTACTGAAGGACTTCGGCTGGTTTGCGAGGAACTGATTGAGGGTAGCAAACTGAGCTTGATTGTTGCCTTGGCCTTGATTTCCTCGGTTACGCTCTTGCAAGAGTTGCAAAAGCATCTGCGTGTTGGCGTTGGTGGCGGCCATGACAGCTTGCCATGCCTCCGGAGGTGGAGGTGGTGGCGGAGGTTCCGAATTCTGACGCATTGGAGGAGCCATCCTGAAGAGGTTGACATCCGTTAGCATCTTGAAAGACATATATTCAAGCTGAATCAAATGGATCGAAATTGCAACATATAGTCTTAACATCCGAACAAGAATGAACGAATGCATTCCAAAGTAAATGATCACACTTCCATAAGGTTGAGAAGCCACTTAGATAAAGATAGATGAATAAAACAACAAGGTACGGATATGAGCAAATAATTGGTAAGGATTACCCAATCACAAACCAAATATGTGCGGGAAGAAATACTAGAGGTACATGAATTCCCACCTATAAAACTCCTGAAACTTTCTGGTTATGCAATCGGGTGTTGGGGATACAGGGGAAGCATAATATCTCACCCAAAACTAGCAAATCCTACATCCAGCTGTATGCATCCTTCAACACATAACCAAGAAACCTTCGGAAATCATTTACCTCAACCTTCGAAAAGCATCCGTTATACGAGTTATGGTCATACTCCCGAACTCCCGCCCCAGTACTGGGTGGCGTCGAGGTTATCTCACCAACAACTGCATAAAGGAGATTTTCGATGTCGGCGAACTCAGGTATTCCAGAACTGCAACGATAAAATTGTGACGACAACACCTCGGAGCTCAACTCCACCGGACACTGCCACAACCCCTAAATGTCAGGAGGCACCAAGAACAATGTTCTCGTCACAAAACCATCGGAACGATTCCAAGATACCCGCGTGATCCTAAAAAAATCATGAAATTTGAGGAGAGAAGAGTTAAAACTCTAAGTCAGGAGGCCTCACCAGAGCGATGAAGGGACCGAGGAGTAAAAAGAATCCTACTCTCCGATATATATATACTCCTATAAGACTCAAAACATTTTTCTAGACTCAACAACGTCAGCGATTCGATCAAGCAGGGGGGCTCCTAAGTCGGGGAAGGCTCTGATTACCAACATGTAACACCCACGATGTGGCTATATCTCCCACGTGCCGGAGCACGACTTAGAGGCATAACCGCATAGTAGGCATGTCGCAAGAGGGGTAATCTTTTACACATCCCATGTACTGAATAAGAAAGAGATAAAGAGTTGGCTTACAATCGCCACTTCACACAATACATAAATATAGCATTACATCATCCAGAATACAATCAAGGTCCGACTACGGAACCAAAATAAAGACAACCCCAAATGCAAAAGATCCCCGATCGCCCCAACTGGGCTCCTCTACTGATCGTCCGGAAAAGACACATAATAACGTCCAGAATCCTCATCAAACTCCTACTTGAGTTCGGTTGCGTCCCCTGCACTGGCATCATCGACACCTGCATCTGGTTTTGGAAGTAATCTGTGAGTCACGGGGACTCAGCAATCTCACACCCTCGCAATCAAGACTATTTAAGCTTAAGGTAGGAAAAGGGGGTAGTGAGGTGGAGCTGCAGCAAGCACTAGCATATATGGTGGCTAACTTACGCAAATGAGAGCGAGAAGAGAAACAAAGCACGGTCGATAAACTATCATGATCAAGAGGTGATCATGTAACTGCTTACGTTCAAGCATAACACGAGACTGTGTTCTCTTCCCGGACTCCGCCGAAAAGAGACCATCACGGCTACACACGCGGTTGATTCATTTTAATTAAGTTTAGTGTCAGGTTTTCTACAACCGAACATTAACAAATTCCCATCTGCCCATAACCGCGGGCATGGCTTTCAAAAGTTCAAAACCCTGCAGGGGTGTCCCAACTTAGCCCATCACAAGCTCTCACGGTCAACGAAGGATATTGCTTCTCCCAGGACGACTTGATTAGACTTGGAATCCCGGTTACAAGACATTTCGACAATGGTAAAACAAGACCAGCAAAGCCACCCGATGTGTCGACAAATCCCGATAGGAGTCGCACGTATCGCGTTCTCAGGGCACACCGGATGGCAAGATGTCGGGTTGGCATAGACCCTGGTTGCCCAGGGGGTGCCGGACATCGCCCAGGTTGGACCAACACTTAGAGAAGCACTGGCCCGGGGGTTTAAAATAAAGATGACCCTTGAGTCCACGGAACCCAAGGGAAAAAGGCTTAGGTGGCAAATGGTAAAACCAAGGTTGGGCCTTGCTGGAGGAGTTTTATTCAAGGCGAACTATCAAGGGGTTCCCATTATAACCCAATCGCGTAAGGAATGCAAAATCAAGGAACATAACACCAGTATGACGGAAACTAGGGCGGCAAGAGTGGAACAAAACACCAAGCATAAGGCTGAGCCTTCCACCCTTTACCAAGTATACAAATGCATTAAAGTAAACAAGATATAATAATGATATCCCAACAAAAATCATGTTCCAACAAGGAACAAACTCCATCTTCACCTGCAACTAGCAACGCTATAAGAGGGGCTGAGCAAAGCGGTAACATAGCCAAACAATGGTTTGCTAGGAAAGGTGGGTTAGAGGCTTGACATGGCAATATGGGAGGCATGATATAGCAAGTGGTAGGTATCACGGAAAAGCAATAGAGCGAGCAACTAGCAAGCAAAGATAGAAGTGATTTCAAGGGTATGGTCATCTTGCCTGCAAAGTTCTCTGAGTTGACGTAAGCTTGATCGTCGTAAGTGTACTTGTCGTGGAATTGTCACGGTAGATGTCCTAGCAGAAGGACTTAGTCGTAGGGCCATCGCAACTAGTAAGCTTAAAGGGGTTAATCGGGATAAAGGACATGAGAGATTGTATACTAGTTTGGCCCCTTACGATGAAGGTAAAAGCCTACGTCTAGTTGTGTTGGAATTGCTGGGGTTTTCGATTACCAAGAGGCTAATCCACCGGCTTGGTTAGCGATCTCTTGTTTCTTGCCCTAAGCCACCATCGGGTCATCCCCTTATATACACGGGCTGACGCCTGGTGGCCTACAAAGTCCTGGCCGGCTCATAAAGCGTGTCCGGCTCAGTGACTTCTTTTACATGCCTTTCCTTACAAGTCTTTCTTTACATACATCGGTTTACAACATTGGGCCTTAAGCCGCCTCTGGGCTTAGGCCTTCTATAAGCCTTAATAAGCTATCACCTTGAATGTTTATTGGGCTTCCTTTGTGACCCGTCATCGGGACTGACCCGGCCCCTCCTGGGCGGGTCATAACTGATAGCTATTTCCCCAACATTAGGCCCCAGGTTGACTTTGAACTTTGTTCTTTGTCAATCTTCAATACTTAGAAAAAATCCATCTTCCTTTCCTCGCAGAAATTTTTATAACCCGCCATGACGTCATTTCCTGAAAACACAAGAAACCATTGTGACGTCATCTCTCAACGGATCTTTATTCTTTAATGCCTTCCGAGAATCGAGGCGTCCATTTAGTTGGATAATCATTATTCGGGTCTCCTCGATTTTCGCGCCCGCCTGTTCGCTTACTCCCTTATAAATAGGCACGCCCCGGTCTTCCTCATTCTTCTATCTCCTTCGTCTTCCTTCTCTCGCAACCTCCGCTGCTGCTCGAGCTCCGCTGCCGCCAGAGAGCCTCTCACCTCCGTCGACCTCGGCCGCTGCATCGACCGGAATCAGTCCAGAAAAATGGTGGCGACCTTCCGTGGAAGCTCTGTGGCTGTAAGCGTTTCTCTTCTTGCCCCTCAGATCTACATTAGGGCTTTCTAGATTTCTGCATGTTCTTCGTAGTTCATCGCAGCTTCTCCATAGTTCTTCCATGCAGCCTCTTCTTGATCCAAAAAGAGATTACATGTTTGTGCAATAGTTGTTTTGTGCTTGCTCTTGACACTAGTAGATCCCTTTTCCCAATATAAAGGCCTCATTAGGACTTACAAACTCATCTGCGCTAAACTTTTAGGTCTAGAATTTTTTCCATTTTGAATGGCCATTTGATCTGGAATAATATCAAGCAATTTGGGAAACCTGTTTGTCTCAACACTTAGCTGAATCTGCTTTCTCAAATATCTGTAGTCATGGCAGATTATTATGCCGGCTTACTTTTCCTTATATGACATTAGCCCTTACTTAAGCCACCATTACTCCCATGTATCATCATCATTTACTTTCACCATTGTCATTGAATTAAGCCGGTATGTTGCTTTCTTTTTCAGTTCGTCTTTTGAACATCATGCCGTCCAAAGCATCGACTATCTGCAACTGGTTTCCCTCAACAGTCACTGAGGACAATCTGAAGGAATTCTTTACCATAGGTTTTTTGCCAGGGAAGAATGTTAAGTCCTACCGTGCGCGTGACCCGGAGGAGGAACGGCCCAATCCAAAAGATGGTGAAGTTATCGTCTTTTCTGATCACATGAACCGTGGCTTTTCCCCACCCGGCTCAAAGTTCTTCAGAGATGTCCTCCATTTTTTTCAAACTCCACCCTCAAGACATCGAGCCTAATTCCATATCCAATATCTGCAACTTCCAAGTTCTCTGCGAGGTGTACCTTCAAGAAGAATCGACTGTGGAACTCTTTAGAGAGTATTTTTATCTAAACCGTTAGAATGAGTGCACCAACGGCCCTAGCCTGGAACTTGGAGGTATCTCAATTCAACATCAACAAGGCGCCATCTGCCCCCTAATAGTCTTGTCGAGTCATCCCAAGGACTAGAATCAGACTTGGTTCTATTGTCAAGACACTTCACCGGCAAATGAGCATCCACTGCCGGGTTATCGCACAGAGCGTCTTGACTCCAAATTTGCACTCCCTGACAAGCTCACTATCGCCGAACGCAAAAAGATGATACAATCCATTAAAAGGATTAACACTTTACTGGGGAACGGCTTAACCGGAGTTGACTTAACCCGTTGCTGGGTTGCGTGGCGGGTCATCCCTCTAAGCCGCCGATCCAAACTGATGTACGAATATGGTGGAGGCCCTGATGACTCTCTTCATCACAGCTCTGTTCAATTAACTGAAGAAGATATTGTTTCAATGTCAACTCTTCTGGTGAACGGTAAATACGAAGACTATAGTAAAGTTGGGTTAAACCCTTTCTGCAAGCTTAACCCAGTGCTAGAGGTAAAGAACCTCTACTCTCTTCCTCTTTGCATTTTTCTTAGTTGTTTTAAATACTTGCATGACCTTTCATCTTGCTTGTTTGTTCATAGGCTAAATCTGATTTCTGGCAAGCCAAGTACGATCACGAAGCCGCCAAGAAAGCCAGAGCCGCCGCCATAACCGCCAAGAAGACGACCCAGAGATCTAAGAAGAAGAAAAAAAGCACCGCTGAAGATTTGTTGAAGCTTGATGATGATACTTCTGAGTCGGAGGTAGCCCTTGACTCCCTTGGCCAGCTTTTTAACAATCTTATTAACATTGATCATTGCCAGGATGACATGGGGGCCAGTCAGGCCATGGAAGAAGAGGTAACTATTTCCTCCGACTCAGCCCATTTGCCAAGACAGAAACTTCGAGTCGTAACCCGGAAAGTAAGGTTTTCACACCCTTTGGCTTATCTGGACCCTCATTTTCTTTTGAAAAAGCAGCAGCATGAGAGCCACCGTCAGGCTCGGAACGACGATGAACCGCCTCCCGTTCTTCAACAAACTCCTCAAAAACGCCTGAATGAGGTTTATTTCTTCATCTTTTACTCTTCCTTAATGGATCTTCTCCCTTGTATTACTAACTTTATTTTTGTCTTCGCAGGTGGTGTCTCGCTCTCCCGGCCTTTAAGACTGCCCCTGGGTAAGGAAGAAATCATCTTTTCCTCCATGTCTTTCAAACTGCTTATTTGTACTAACTGTTTCATAACATCTTTCTTAGTGGCCAAGCCAAGTCCAAGAAGGCCAGGGTGACTAGGCCGGTGGAAAACCCGTTAGTCCTTGCATCTGAACCGGCCATGCCACCTTCTCCCCCTCATAGTGAAGCACCAGAAGAGCCGACCCATACTCAATCAGGTCCTCCTGAGCCGTCAGCTGATGGTACCATCGTTAACCTTTCTGCTACCGGAACATCCAGCTCGGCCAACCCGCCACCATCGTATGTCCAGGACGTTCTGATCACTGGAAGCTGCTTTGTTGAGCCGGGGAATCCCACCGTGTTGGCCGTCATACTGCTAAACAAGAAGCACTGGAGAGATAGAAAGTGTGTTTTGATATTTCTCATTACAGCCATCTAAACGCCAACGACATATTGTCCGGCTATCTCAGCCATGTGCACTCCAGCCGTGAGTCGGAAATTGAAAAGGCCAAGCAGTTGCAACTGAAGTATGAGGTATGTTTTTTCGGCTTACTTATATTCTGCCAGCCCCCAAGTCTATAGATTATGACAAAACCTGAATGATGTGTAGACTTATGATATAGGCTAAAAGCTTTTTCTTTATATTTTTCTGAAGTCCAAGAAAATAGAATAAGCTTCACCTGTAGTCCCCAAGGTCCGGTTCACTTGATCATAAATGAACCGGTACTTTTAATTTCATAACTGTCTTGTATCGAACTCAACAAACATTTCAATCCGGCTTAATCTTGAGAGACTTTCTGAATATTATGCATTAGCCCCCAAGTGCCAAGTGCTGTTACTTTGTGATGTACTTGGGACTTGAAATATATTAAAGTCATAAGAAATTGTTTTGGCATACATTAGCCCCCAAGTGTCAAGTGGTTTTTGAGTGCAAAGCACTTGAGACTTGAATCTTGACTCTTGAACTTTGATTTAAACCTTGATATACTTGTGCATGCTTTGTAGAACGCCCTGTCTGAATTGGGTTCACAATTAACTGACGCCAAGACCTGGCTGGCGGATCAGGAGACAGAAATCAAGGTTGTTGACGCTAATCTTCAATTAAGTCTTACTGAGACAGAAAAATTGAGAAACAGCTTGACTGCCAAGAAGAAAACCTGGGCTGAAGAGAAAACGCTGCTGACACAGCGTGCCGAAAAAGCCGAAGCAGATCTTGAGGAGGTTACTACGGAGCTGACCGGCTTAAAGAACCGGGTGTCTCAAATGGTTTCTGCCATCTTTGGTAAGCCATCTGTACTGATCTTATTTCACCTTCTTTTGACTCGGAATATAACCTGCCTGCCGACTCCTCGTTTGAAAAATTATGTGCAGGCCCGCGAAGCAAGAACCTGAACCAGGATAATGTGATGAAACTGAAGGCGGTCTACACCTTAGTGGAGCAGTTGTACACTGGTGCTCAACGAGCGTTCGCTGCTATCTCTCCCGCCAATCAAGGACCCAACCGGCTTAGTGATGTCTTGAAGAAACTGTCTATCTTACCCGCCAGGTTCCAAGAGGTGAAACGATCCTGCGCTAGAGCCGGAGGTTTGACTGCTCTGAGCCGTTCCAAGGCTTGGGTGCCAGACCTAGACCCGGTGGATGTAGCTAGGGGGTACCCAACTGTAAAGGAAGATGGGTCTCTCTTTGAGCAAGATACTTCATGGCTTGCGTGAGGGGAGTTCGACCTCTAGCTACTATCCTTGGAGATGAAACTAATATTGACAAATACCAGCCGGGTTTTGATTTGGAAAATAAGAAGATAGCGACTCCTTCCTACAAAGTGACAGACCTTATCCCGCCAGTTCGTCAACACATGCTCGCTCCAGAGGTTGATCCAGCTGGCTTGATTGACGATGAATCAGAGTTTGTTGTTGTGAACGGCTTTGACTGGTCCAATCCCAGCTTTCAATTGACAGAAGGAGGTGGACCGGCGAGGGAAGAATGAGAATCATCTTCATGGGCTTTTAAAAGCCTTGTAATAGAATTAGCTTTGAAAACACTGTGTACTTTGCCTATGCAATCATGCATAAAACGCCGTGTGTGACTCTTTGCTTCCTTATTTCAATATATGCATCACATCCATGGTTATCCTTGTAATATTTCCACTCTGTTCCTGTAACAAAAGGAAATACTTGCTTGGCGGTTTAACACCGAACGGGTCAGAAGACCCGGTTCATGACCAAAAGTTTTATCATAGTAGATAAGCAGAACTAAATGTAAAGATAAAACAGGTTTGAAATAACCTTGGAGTAACACATAAAGAAACTGTTCATAAACAACAGTCATACCTGTATCTTTGACCTCTGGACCACTGGTTTATATGACCCGGGTGATGAGGCTGACGATCCAGTCCTTTTTTGAGAAGTCAATGCTTCTGAATACCTGATGATTCTTATGCTTTGGCGGCTTATTGTCAAATAGTCAAGCCGGCGAAAAGACCATGCTGATTGTTTAAAATTGAAACAATAAAAGACCAATAAAACAAATACCAAATGGCAAACAATATAAATAACCTTGTAATGAAAGGTTGGGGGTTTCTGATTCGAATATGGTCAGTAAACCGGACCAAAGGGGTTAAGCTAAGATTCGAATACGATCAAATAGCCCCCAGTGGCTTTGGCGTTGCACCGATCAAAGGGGTACCGACAGCTATGTTCTCTTTGGTTCGAATACGACTTATGTTTGAACAGGAAGCCCCCAAATGACCTTGAGAGGTTTTTAACGACCCTGATTCAAACAAGATTCAAGTCGGACCCAAAAGGGGTTAAGCTATGATTCGGATATGATCAAGAAGCCCCCTAGTGAGTTTGGCTTTGAGCCGATCAAGAGGGTTACGATAGCTATGTTCTCTTTGGTTTGAATACGACCTGTGTTTGAACAGGAAGCCCCCAAGTGACCTTGAGATTTTCAGCTAGATACGAATACAATCATAAGCCGGACCAAAAAGGTTAGACTTGATTCAAATATGATCAGCTCCTTAATGGTCATTTTAAATAGTAAAAAAGAGTAGAGATTTAAAATCTTTGAAAAGGAAAAGGACAGAGGTCCTGCTTTATTACTTATCATGATATATACAATGTCAAAGTTTGTACATGATGAGAGCCGGTGGCTCAGGTGTAGTATGGCTGAAGTTGAGCAATGTTCCACGGCCGGCGGGTCTCCTCATCCGACTTACGTGAGTCTTTGTTCTCTCGAACATCAATGAGGTAATACGACCCGTTGTTTAAGTTCTTACTGACCACAAAGGGTCCTTCCCAAGGCGGGGATAGCTTGTGTGCATCTGACAGATCCTGGATGAGCCGGAGCACCAGGTCACCTTCTTGAAAAGTCCTGGACTTAACCCGGCGGCTGTGATAGTGGTGCAGGTCCTGTTGATAGATTGCTAATCGAGCTGCTGCTAAGTCTCTTTCCTCATCTAATAAGTCAAGCGCATCCTATCTGGCTTGTTCGTTATTAGCTTCAACATAAGCCACCACACGAGGCAAATCATGACGGATGTCACTAGGCAGCACTGCTTCTGCTCCATAAACCATGAAGAAGGGTGTATAACCCGTAGATCTATTAGGGGTGGTGTTAATACTCCACAGCATCGAGGGTAACTCCTCCACCCAACAACCCGGCGTTCGTTCTAAGGGAACCATGGGCCGGGGTTTGAGACCTTTTAAGATTTCCTGATTTGCTCTCTCAGGCTGCCATTGGATTGAGGGTGAGCTACAGAAGAAACGTCAAGCCGGATATGCTCACGTTAACAGAACTCCTCCATGGCCCCTTGGGATAAATTAGTATCATTGTCAGTGATAATGCTGTGTGGAAAACCAAAGTGAAAGATCACCTTTTTCATGAACTGAACCGCTGTGGCTGCGTCACACTTACTCACTGGCTCTGTCTCAACCCACTTTGTGAATTTGTCAACTGCTACTAAAAGATGTGTCTTTTTATCCTTGGACCTTTTGAAAGGTCCAACCATGTCAAGCCCCCAGACCGCAAACGGCCAGGTGATTGGAATCATCCGCAACTCCTGAGCCGGTACATGTGCTCGCCGTGCAAATTTTTGACATCCATCACACCTACTGACCAGATCCTCTGCATCAGCGTGAGCCGTCAACCAATAAAAACCATGACGAAAAGCTTTGGCCACAAGAGACTTTGACCCGGCATGATGACCATAATCCCCTTCATGGATTTCATGAAGTATCTCTTGGCCTTCTTCAGGGGAAACACACCGCTGAAACACTCCAGAGACACTGCGATGGTATAAATCTACGTCAGAAATCGTCATTGACTTGGACCGCCGGGTTATCTGCCAGGCCAGGGTCTCATCCTCTGGTAACTCGGCCCGGGTCATGTAAGCCAAGAACGGTACTGTCCATTATGGGATGACGTGAAGAGCCGCCACCAACTGTGCCTCCGAATCAGGAACGACCAAATCTTCTTCTGTAGGTAACTTAACAAATGGGTTATGCAAAACATCCAAAAAGGTGTTAGGTGGCACCGGCTTACGCTAAGACCCCAACCGGCTTAGAGCATCTACCGCTTCGTTCTTCCTATGGTCAATGTGTTCCACCTGATAACCTTTAAAATGTCTTGCAACAGCATCGACTTCACGGCGATAAGCCGCCATGAGAGGGTCCTTTGAATCCCACTTGCCTGACACCTGTTGAGTCACCAGATCTGAATCGCCAAGACACCGGACCCGGCTCAGGCTCATCTCTTTGGCCATTCGAAGACCATGGAGCAAGGCTTCATACTCTGCTGCGTTGTTAGTACAGGGAAACATCAGTCGCAGCACATAACAAAACTTGTCACCTCGATGGGAAGTTAAAACAACTCCATCCCCTGAGCCTTCCAATTGTCTGGACCCATCAAAGTGAATCGTCCAATACGTGTTATCTGGTTTCTCTTCTGGCATCTGCAGTTCTGTCCAATCATTAATAAAGTCAACCAGCGCTTGAGATTTGATCACAGTACGTGGTACATACTTCAACCCATGAGACCCAAGTTCAATGGCCCACTTGGCAACTCGTCCAGTGGCTTCTCTATTTTGAATGATGTCTCCCAACGGAGTAGAGCTAACCACAGTGATTGGGTGACCCTGAAAGTAATGCTTGAGCTTCTGGCTTGCCATGAATACCCCATATACGAGTTTCTGCCAATGTGGATATCTTTGTTTAGACTCAATCAACAGTTCACTGATGTAGTAAACCGGCCGTTGGACCATATGTTCCTTGAAAGCCTCCTTGAGTTCCACCACAATCGCCACACTAACAGCTTGTGAGTTAGTGGCTACATATAACAATAGCGGCTCTTTCTCGACCGGAGCAACAAGAACCGGCAGCTCAGCAAGTTGTTTCTTCAGATCCTCAAAAGCAGAGTTTGCAGCATCGCTCCAAACGAAATCATCCGTCTTTTTCATCATCTGATACAAAGGCATCGCCTTCTCCCCTAACCAGCTTATGAACCAGCTCAAAGCAGCGACACGACCCGCCAGCCGTTGAACGTCATTGATCCATACCGATTTGGCCAGGGAGGTGATTGCCTTAATTTTCTCCGGGTTAGCTTCAATACCTCTGTTAGACACCAAAAAACCCAAGAGTTTGCCAGCAGGAACTCCAAAAACACACTTAGCCGGGTTAAGCATCATCTTGTAGACCCGGAGGTACTCAAAGGTCTCCTTCAGATCTGTTACTAAGGTTTCCTCTTTTCTGGACTTCACCACGATATCATCCACATAAGCATGAACATTGCGCCCAATCTGATTGTGAAGACAATTCTGCATACACCATTGATAAGTCGCCTGGGCACTCTTAAGCCCAAAAGGCATAAACACATAGCAGAAGGCTCCAAACGGAGTGATGAAGGATGTCTTCTCCTGGTCCTTAACTGCCATTTTGATCTGATGATAACCTGAATAAGCATCCAGAAAACTCAAATGCGCGCAACCCGCCGTAGCATCAATGATCTGATCAATACGAGGGAGAGCAAAAGGGTCAGCTGGACAAGCTTTGTTTAAATCAGTGTAATCCACACACATACGCCAGGTGCCATTCTTCTTGAGTACAAGCACCGGGTTGGCCAACCACTCTGGGTGTCGTGGGTTTGTCACGGCAGATGTCCTTGTGAAAGGACTTAGTCATGGAGCCATCGCAACGGGTTAGCTTAAAGGGATTAAACCGGACAAGGGGACACGAGGAGTTTATACTAGTTCGGCCCCTTCGGTGAAGGTAAAAGCCTACGTCTAGTTGTGATTGGTATTGCTAGGGTTTCGAAGGCCAGGGAGCGAATCCTCTTTGTCTGGCTTTCGAGTTGTTGTCTGTTGTCCCTAAACCGCTGCCGGGTCGTCCCTTTATATACATAGGTTGACGCCCTCCGGCTTACAGAGTCCCGAAGCCGTATCATAACCGTGTCCGGTTCGGTCTCTATCCTTCCTATCTTACAATGCAAGTTACATAACAAGGTCGGTTTACATCTACAGGCCTTCACTTGCCTCTAGGCCTTGGGCCTTCATAAAGCGCCATCATTCTTACGTCTTCACGGGCTTCTAATCTTCATAAGGTTAATCCGGCTACCCCTGGCCGGTTTACGTCCAGTAATAATATCCCCAACATTAGGCCCCTGATTGGTTTGAACTTGTTCATGTCAATCTTCAATACTTAGAAAAATTCCTCCCTTGCATCTTCACCTTGATCTTGTAAACCGTTGTGATGTCATACTTCAGGATCATGATAAACCGCCCTGACATCATCTATCCATTGAAGCTGAAGATTACCTTCATTAATGCATATCCAGTCATCGAGGCGACACCATTATTAACTATCCATTTTTGAGCTCCTCGATTCCCGCACTTGTTGCTTTATCGCTTCGCCTTATAAATAGGGCCACGGGCCCTTATTATTTTTCCCCTTCGTCTCATTCGCTTCTTCCTCCTCGCGACCCCTCTGCCCCTGAGCACCGCCGCCATCACAGAGCTTCTCCTCTGCTTCGACAAAGGCTGCTGCATCAACCTGACCGTTACCAGAGAACTGCGGCGTCCCTCCGTTGCTTCAACAATCACTGTAAGTCTTTTTCTTTCCCCCCTTGTAGATCTGTCTAGGGTTTCCTTGTTCTTCGCAGTTCTCTGGAGTTCATCAGTGCTTCGGTGTTGTTCTTCCCTGTTCCTCCTTAGTCTATAGATGGACACTTCACGCTTGATGTATCCCTTGCCGTGGCTAATCTTCTGTTACCACCACAAACCCCTATGTGCAAAAAACTGATCTAGTCCTTCATAAACTGTTTCGGGTCCTACCCTTTTTAGGTCAAAATATTTTTGCCTTTCTGTCTTCGGTAGATCCAAAATTCCCATGTGATCCTGTGAAACTTGTTTTACCTTACCTAGTCGTTTCTGCCTTACATCTGTACCCTCTTATCACTTCGGCGATTTACCTTTGTATAAACAATCTATACCATTAGCCCTCTGGTAAACCGGAGGAGCCTTTTACCTCCATTGTTATACTCCGGTTTAACAGTATCTGTATACCCTTGTTCCGATATTGCCTTGTAATCCATTATTGCATTAGTCTCCGGTTTATGCAATTTCACCTATCGGTATATGTTTTATTCCACTGCATCTTGCATGTCATCATGAATGATTTGTAAATCAGCATTTCTTTTCCAGCTTTTTGTTTCACAATGGCCAAGCAATTTGCCGCTTGCAACTGGGCTCATTCCTAGGTCACCGAGGAATAGTTGAACGGAATGGTCAGCATCGGCACCTTGCCTAAGAAGACTGAAATTAAATGGCGAGTTCAGGAGCAGAAAATCCTCCGACCCCGAGGCAGGGTGAGGTTGTGGTCTTTGTCGACCACATAGGCCGTGGTTTCCAACCGCCAGGGTCAAAGTTTTACCGAGATGTGCTTGCCAGTTTCCAACTTCATCCTCAAGACATCGGACCCAACTCGGTATCCAATCTATGTAACTTCCAGGTCTTCTGTGAAGTGTACTTACAAGAAGAACCGACTGCTGAGCTGTTCTGGGACTTCTTTCATCTGAACCGGCATACAGAATTTGTAAATGGCCCCAATACTGAACTTGGTGGTTTCTCAATCCAGAAGCGGAAGGAAGTTGAATTTCCTCATGCCAAACTGCACAGCCACCCTAAGGAATGGAACCAGACTTGGTTTTACTGCAGAGATACTTCTCCTGAAGATGAGAATCCCCTCCCAGGCTATCGTGATCACCGGCTTTCCAACACCCATCCAATGCCACAATGCTTAAGCTCTGCAGAACGGGCCAAATATGCCCCTCAACTCGCCATGCTCCGGGCTTTTATGGCCAACGGTTTAACAGGCGTTGATTTCGTGCGCTGTTGGATATCTTGGAGTGTCTTGCCGCTAAGCTGCCACCCCGGTTTAATGTCTGAGTACACCGGTGATGTTGAAGACCCTCAACACCATTGCAACATTCAGGTGACTGATGAAGAGGTCACTGAAAGCGTAAAGAAAATTTTGAATGAATCGGAATCAGTCTGTAGTCAAACCGGCTCAAACCCCTTCTATACTAAGAACAAACCGCCTGCTGTAAGCACTATACTTCCTTTTCATCTTTGATATCTTTCATTTGTTCAACTTGTAATCATTCTTCTGTGTATGTATGTATAGGGTGATGATCCCTTCTGGAAACGGAAATCCATAGATAAAGCGGTAAAGCCAACCGGGGATAAAGCGGTCAAACCATCTCGTCTCAAAACCAAAGCCGTCAAGCGGACCTCAAAGCGGAAGACGGCTAACCGGATCAACATGGAACTTGATGAAGATGCTGATGATCTGGAAGTTGAGGTAGAACTTGACTCACTTGGCTCGCTTTTCATGCACCTCATTAACAATGATCTTTATCAGGAGGACGTAGAAGGCAGCCCAGCTGATGATGTAGAGGTAATTAGCCTTTCCTCCGGTTCAGACTCTATGCCAACACAAAAAACCCGTCAAGCAGTCCGGAAAGTAAGCTTTTCTCATCCTCTTGCTTACTTGGACCCAACATTTATTTTGAAGATGCAGCAGCATGAAGCTCGCCGGACAACCTGGCACAGTGGCCAACAGGTCACTTCGGCCGGTTTACCTGATACCCCAGTTCGGAAGCACCGGTCTGAGGTCTCTTCCACTTCTTACCATTCTTATCCCAAGGCAGGTTATTTCAGACAACCTCTTAATCCGTCCGATTCAAATTATCAGGTGACACCTCCCTCATCCTCTGGCGAGTCGATAGCAACTCAACTCCCTCATCTAAAAACTGTGGCTGGGTAAGTTTTCAAACTCCTTCTTCCAATGCATTACAAATCTTGAATAAGATGCTAAGCCTCTTTTAATTTATTTGCAGAGCCAAAGCCAGACCCAACAAGAAAGCTCGGGTCAATAATCCGTTAGAGGGCCAGGCAGTTTTTGAAGAAGAGCAGAGAGGTGAACCGGACCAAACTCGTGAACCGGAGGGTCCTCATCCTGAAGCCGCCTCTGAGGAACCGCCCCTTCAAGATCAGAATATTGATGAACCACCAAAAGTTGACCCTGCCGTGCCTGACACTAAACCGGCAGCTCCAAACCGGGCTTGTCCGATGAGAGATACTGAAACTTCGTCCTCACCCGCAAAAACCAATGAAGGCCAACGAGATGATGCTATCATTACTGGCATGGGCCACAACTCTCCTGGCCATCCCGTAATCTTGGCGCAACATAGTGCCAAAGAAGAGCGTGCTGCCAGGGAAAAAGGCAAATGGAGTACTGATTTATCAAGTTATGCCCATCTCAACGCTGAAGAGCTTCACTCCGGTTTCTTAAACCGTCTGCACTCAAACTGCGACTATGAAGCCGGTTTGGTGAATTTGATGAAGGAACGCTATGAGGTACTTTCATCTCCCTTTACTTCTTGATTCCAAAGTTGAAATGCCAGCCCAAGTAGCCCCCAAGGGCCGTTTTACGTGAACCGGGTCTTTGTAATTTTTAAGCCCCCAAGTTCCGAAGCAGCCCTGAAACCAGTTGTAGATGAACTAGATGGTTTGAAACGGCAAATCAATGCCATGACTTCCGCTGTCTATGGTAAGTATCTCCTTGTGCAGTTTGTCCAATTCATGGATCCTTATTATTGATCAGAACATTGATTTTAAACCGTCACAGGCACTCACATTGCTCACCTGGGCACAGATATGCGGATGAAGCTTAAAGCGGCGTATACTTTGATTGAACAGTTGTACTCTGGGTCCCAGCGGGATATTTGCTTGGCGGCTTAAAATAAACCGGCCCCATCATTTATAAAGGAAACTCTTGAGAAGTTGGCCATGTTACCAGCCCGGATTGCCGAACTGAAGAAGGCAGCTGCAAGAGCAGGCGCATTAATCGCACTAATCCAAGCCAAAGCATGGATTCCAGACCTTGAAGCGGAGGACATCATTAAAGGATACCCAGGTGTAAAGGAGGACGGTTCAAACTTCGACAATGATGACCTCCGAAGGCTGACCAAAGAAATGCGGCCATTAGCCAGCAAACTGGCAGAGGACACAGACTTGTCTCATTTCCAACCGTTTTATGACACTGAAGGGAAGAGACAGCCTCCCAAAATCCATGAAGTCGAAGAACTTGTGCCTCCAATCCGTAAGCATACCTTTACTCCTGATATTAACCCCTCCAGCCTTATCCATGAAGAGGCCGTGTTTCAAGCTTTAACTGGAGTCGATTGGTCGACGGTTGATTTCCAGCGTCTGGGGAGGGATGAAGAAGAAGTGATCGCACCAACTGATCCTCAATCTTCAAACCATCCAGATGAAGCGTCTTAAACCGGCAGCCGGTTTACCAGTTATTGCGTGCCAATGTTTTAAAACAACTATTCAATTGGAGCCGTTTGGGAGCTTCATGTAATAGGATAGCAAAAACTCCTTTATCTGTCATGCCATCGAGCATCCTTGGTGACGCTTTGATAATGTGAAAACTTGCTCTACCTTTTGGGATCGATTTATGCTTAACCCAGAAGGAGTTGTGTTCCTGGATACAAGAACTTGAAAAGTGTCCTAGCGGTTTACCACTGGACGGGTTATGATGCTCAACAAATATACAATACTTAGATGAATGATCAAAGTTTTTGTCTAAAAAGTAATATGTGCAACATACCTCGTTGGCTGACCAACTGCTTGTATGGTAAAGGTGTTAACACCAATCCGGAGTGTTGATAACTCCGTCCTTATTTTGCTGGATTATGATAATAAACCATACCGGGATATAATAATCACCGGGTTTTCTTTATAGCACTGGCGATTTAGTCAATCCAGACCGGGGTAAGGAACGCCAGCTTGTAACTGACAACATGTAGTTGAAAGTCAAGCCGGCCAAATACACCGGTTTACCAGAACATATTATGAACCTCAATAAAGGCAGAAAACTTAGCAACTAAGACTCCATCAAAAGAAACATGCAAGGCTTTTTACGAGCTGCCAGGCTCCAAATCGAGGCTTTTCATGGGCTGCCAGGCCTCTGAGTTAAATCATTTAACAAAGCCTTTTAAGATGGGCTCCAATTAACCAATCGTCGTTTTAACTTTGACAAGTTCAGGGTCTGTAAAAGATTGACTTGTCAAACGTTCGGCGGGTCATACCAGGATTACCTGGACAAGAGTGGCTTACTTGATGAAGGCAGGTTAACCCGGGGTTTTAGGTGAATACACCAGGCTTCCAAGCTGTGGCTTGATAGCCAATTACAAGGGTCCTTTCAAACTCTTTGTTGCTTTGCACAAAGAGCCCCCAAGTAACTTTGTGAGCTGTGCTCAGTGGGTGCCCATGTTTGAGTTTGTGCTTTGGGCAACACTCTCTTTGGCCCCACATAATTTCCTTTGTGGCTAAACGCCTATCAAGAGGTGTAGCTATGGTGTGATAACAACCAAGCCCCCTAGTGATATCCCTTTGTGGTTTTAAACCGATCAAGAGGTGTAGCTATGGTTCATATATGACCAAGCCCCTAGTGATTTTCTTTGTATCCATGTAGCTGTAGAGACCGGTTTAACAAAAAACTCCGCTTTGTCAGTAGAAACTCTTGTAAGCACACACATGATGTAAAAAGAACAGAGACCCCGCTTTAATGGAGGCTCCGGTTTATTATATAATATATACATCGTCATAAATATGTACATATGAAGAGCCTATGGCTCAAGTATAGTAAGGCCGAAGAAGAGCTATGTTCCACGGCTGCTTGGTCTCCTCCTCTGATTTACGTGAGTCTTGGTGCTCCCGAACATCAATGAGGTAGTATGACCCGTTGTGCAGATTCTTGCTGACCACAAAAGGTCCTTCCCAAGGTGGGGATAATTTGTGCATATCAGTTTGATCCTGGATGAGCCGGAGCACCAAATCACCCTCTTGAAAGGTTCTGGTCTTAACCCGGCGGCTGTGATAACGTCGGAGATCTTGTTGATAAATCGCCGAACATGCTGCTGCAAGATCATGCTCCTCATCTAACAGGTCCAGAGAATCTTGACGAGTTGTCTCGTTATCCGCTTCAACATAAGCTGCCACACGGGGCGAGTCGTGACGGATATCACTAGGGAGAACCGCCTCCGCTCCATAAACCATGAAGAAAGGTGTGTAACCCGTCGATCGGTTAGGCGTGGTGTTGATGCTCCATAACACAGAAGGTAATTCCTCTACCCAACAACTAGGTGTCCGCTTCAAAGGAACCATAAGTCGAGGTTTAATACCTCTCAAAATTTCTTGATTTGCCCTCTCTGCTTGACCATTAGATTGGGGGTGAGCCACCGATGCTATATCAAGCCGGATGTGCTCATGTTGGCAGAACTCCTCCATCTCTCCCTTTGACAGATTAGTACCATTATCAGTTATAATACTGTGTGGAAAGCCAAACCGGAATATCACCTTTTTGATGAATTGAACCGCCGTGGCCGCATCACACTTACTGACTGGCTCTGGTTCCACCCATTTGGTGAATTTATCAACTGCCACTAACAAGTGGGTCTTCTTGTCCTTGGATCGCTTGAAGGGTCCAACCATATCAAGCCCCCAAGTCGCAAACGGCCAAGTTATTGGAATCATCCTCAACTCCTGAGCCGGAATGTGAGCACGGCGTGCGAATTTTTGACAACGGTCACATCTCTTGACTAAATCCTCCGCATCAGCATGAGCTGTTAACTAGTAAAAGCCGTGGCAAAAAGCTTTAGCCACCAAGGACTTTGAACCGGCATGGTGACCACAATCCCCTTCATGAGGAGAAACACAATGTTGAATTGCCCCTGAAACATTGTAACGATGCAATTCTCCGTTGAGTATAGTCATCGATTTGGAACGCCCGATTATCTGCCGGGCCAAAGTTTCATCCTATGGTAACTCGCCCCGGTTCATGTAAGCTAGGTACAGGATTGTCCAATCCGGTATAACATGCAAAGTTGCCACCAATTGAGACTCCAGATCAGGAATAGCCAACTCTTCCTATGTTGGTACTTTGGCTGACGGATTATGCAACACGTCAAGAAAGACATTTGGTGGAACCGGTTTACGCTGAGAACCAAGGCGACTTAAAGCGCCCCCCACTTCGTTCTTTCGCTGGTCTATATGGTCCACCTGATAACCCTTGAAGTGACCAGCCACTGTATCCACCTCTCGCCGATATGCAGCCATGAGTGGGTCTTTAGAATCCCAAGTGCCAGACACCTGTTGAGCCACCAGATCTGAATCCCCAAAGCACTTGACCCGGCTTAAGTTCATTTCCTTAGACATCCGCAGACCATGGAGCAAAGCCTCATACTCAGCTGCATTGTTAGTATAGGGGAACATTAAACGGAGGACATAACAAAACTTGTCACCTCTTGGGGAAGTTAATATGACTCTAGCCCCCGAGCCCTCCAATTGTCTAGATCCATCAAAGTGAATAGTCCAGTACGTATTATCTGGCTTCTCCTCTGGTGCCTGTAACTCCATCCAATCATTGATGAAGTCCACGAGTGCTTGGGATTTGATTGCTGTGCGAGGTATGTATTTGAGCCCGTGAGATCCAAGCTCAATAGCCCATTTGGCAATCCGGCCCGTTGCTTCTCTGTTTTGAATGATATCTCCCAGAGGGGCTGAACTGACCACTGTGATAGGATGACCTTGAAAATAGTGTTTAAGCTTCCGGCTTTCCATAAATACTCCATACACCAGCTTCTGCCAATGTGGATACCTCTGCTTTGACTCAGTGAGCACCTCACTGATATAATAAACTGGCCATTGAACCGGATATTCCTTGCCAGCTTCCTTGCGCTCCACCACAATAGCCACGCTAACAGCTCGGGCATTAGCAGCCACATATAGCAATAACGGCTCCTTATCGATCGGTGCTGGAAGCACAGGCGGTTCAGCTAACTGCCTCTTCAGATCCTCAAACGCTTTATCAGCTGCCTCGCTCCAGACAAAATTATCTGTTTTCTTGAGCATCTGATATAAAGGGATAGCCTTCTCCCCAAGACGACTCATAAATCGGCTCAAAGCCGCAATCCGACCGGCCATACGTTGAACGTCATTGATACACGCTGGTTTAGCCAAAGATGTAATTGCTGAAATTTTTTCCGGATTAGCCTCAATACCTCTATTTGACACCAGAAAACCCAAGAGTTTGCCTGTTGGAACACCAAAGACACACTTTTCTGGATTGAGCATCATCTTGTAAACCCAGAGGTTGTCAAAGGTTTCTCTCAAGTCATCTATCAATGTTTCCTCCTTTCTGGATTTTATCAGAATATCATTCACATATGCATGAACATTGCGCCCAATTTGCTTATGAAGACAATTTTGAACACAACGTTCATAAGCTGCCTGGGCACTCTTAAGCCTGAAGGGCATGGAGACATAACAGAAGGCTCCAAAGGGAGTGATGAACGTTGTCTTCTCCTGGTCCTTAACTGCCATTTTGATCTGATGATAACCGGAGTAAGCATCCAGAAAACATAAACGGTCACACCCCGCCGTAGCATCAATGATCTGATCAATATGAGGGAGGGCAAAGGGGTCTGCAGGACAAGCTTTGTTCAAGTCTGTATAATCTACACACATATGTCAAGTGCCGTTTTTCTTAAGAACCAGCACCAGATTAGCCAACCACTCTGGGTGAAATACTTCCACAATAAACCCTGCGGCCAACAACCGAGCTACCTCTTCACCGATAGCCTTATGCCTTTCTTCATTGAAGCAGCGGAGAAACTGTCGGACCGGTTTAAACTTAGGATCAATATTAAGTGTGTGCTCAGTGAGTTCCCTCGGTACACCTGGCATGTCAGAAGGTTTCCATGCAAAGATGTCCCGGTTCTCACGGATGAACCCGATGAGCGCGCTTTCCTATTTGGGATCCAGGTTAGCGCTGATGCTGAACTGCTTGGATGAATCGCC
Organism: Triticum aestivum; assembly: GCF_018294505.1. NCBI lineage: Eukaryota > Viridiplantae > Streptophyta > Magnoliopsida > Poales > Poaceae > Triticum > Triticum aestivum. The sequence goes on from NC_057797.1 coordinate 212,931,108, forward strand.
AGGAACAAAATCAACCATCTTAGTATCTGTGGCCGATTTAAATTTCAACGCCGGATCGTGTTTCGTAGTTGATTTTTTCAAAGAAGTCATATCTGCTGGATCAACTTGGTCCTTATAAAACTTCAATTCCTCCGTGCACAAACCGACTCAGCATAAGCCGCATCGCCTTCCTCACATTCCAAAGCGATCTTCCTACTCCTGTGTACTGTGATGGTCCCCTTATGACCTGGCATTTTAAGCCGTAGATAAACATAGCACAGCCTCGCCATGAACTTAGCATAAGCCAGTTGCCCAAACAAAGCGTGATATGGACTTTTGATTTTCACCACCTCAAAAGTCAATGTTTCTAACCTTGAATCATAGTCATCTCCAAAAGTCACCTCTAAGGCTATCTTGCCTACTGGATATGCATACTTGCCAGGCACCACACCGTGAAAAATAGTGTTTGACGGTTTAAGACTCTTATCTGTCAACCCCATACGACGGAAGGTATCATAATATAAAATGTTGATATTGCTTCCCCCATCCATGAGTACCTTCGTGAACATATATCCACCGAGTTGAGGGGCCACCACTAGGGCCAAGTGACCTGGATTGTCGACCCGGGGTGGATGATCCTCTCTACTCCATAAGATGGGTTGCTCAGACCAGCACAGATATTGAGGCACCGCCGGTTCAACAGAGTTTACCGCCCTCTTGTGAAGCTTCTGGTCACGCTTACACAAGCTAGTGGTGAAGACATGATATTGCCCACTATTTAGCTCCTTAGGATTGCTCTGATAACCCAACTGCTGCTGTTGCTGGTTCCCCTGATGGTTGTAACCTCCATGGTTGCCTTGGTGCCCTTGATTGATGTGTCCGGTTTGATTACCCTGAAATCCTGAACCGGAACTGCCGCCTCCGTAACCCGGCCCGTGGAAACCACCTCCTGACCCGCCAGGCGGGCCATTATCGTACTGGAACATATTGGGGTTCTTGAAATCTCGCATGATATAACAATCCTTCCAAACATGCGACGCTGGCTTCTCCTTTGATCCATGCTTTGGACAGGGTTGATTTAACAGGCGCTCCAAATTGGGGCTTGAACCTCCGCCCCTCTAGGGCTGCTTGCCCTTACGGCGCTGGCCATTCTCCTGAGCATTGGTGTTAGCGACAAAGTCCAAGCTGTTGTCGGCTTTGCGCTTACCACTGTTCCCATGGCCTGACGGATTATGCTGCTGACCCTTGGTGTTGCCGTTCTTTTTCCCTTTCCCCGGTTTGTCCTCCTTTGAGTCAGGGTCTTTGGTATTATTTGAATCGGCGTACTTAACCAAAGCAGCCATAAGCGTTGACATATCATTGAAGTGACGTTTGAGCCTTCCTAACTTCTGTTTGAGCGGCAGAAAACGGCAATTGCCCTCCAACGTTAGCACTGCGGTATCTGCATTGATACAATCCGATGAATGCAAAATCGCTGAGACCCGCTTGACCCAATGGGTCGTGGACTCCCCCTCCTCTTGGACACAAGCGGCCAGACCCACAATTGACATGGGCTGCTTACAAGTGTCTTCGAAGTTCTGGATAAACCGGTGCTTCAATTCAGCGCATGATCCGACAGAGTTAGTTGGTAAGCTCTTCAACCAAGTACGAGTTGTTCCCTCCAACATCATGGTGAACTATTTAGCACACAATGCCTCATCCACATCTAACATCTCCATTGCCATCTCGTAGCTTTCAACCCACGCCTCTGGTTGTAAATCGGCGGTGTAATTCGGTACCTTACGAGGTCCCTTGATGTCCTTGGGTAATCTCACATTACGCAAAGCGGGGGTAAGACACGGCACCCCTAAGGAACTGAACACCACACCTGGCTCTACTGAAGCAGTAGGGTGAACCGAAGTAGGTTGACGGGCTCTGTGCATAGCTGCTAACTCGGCCTCTCGACGCGCGCGACCATGGTCTACCACATCCTGCGCATTAGCACCTCCCCCTGTCGGGGTGTGCCCTCGCGGTGGATTACGGTGATGTGCGCTGCTTGATACGGCCGGTTCATCCTCAACGTGCCTGTTGTAGCTCCTGCTTGGACGGGGAGTGGAATGAATCCTCTCACGACTGCGCGAATATGCCTGCTGCTGATTTAGCGCTGTTTAAAGGAGATCTCTAGCCCGACATGCCTCAATCGCAACTAGTGATTCGCCGTCTGTTGGGAGGGTTGCCAAGCGTGAAGCGGCGGCCACAATGTTGTCCAACGGATTGGAGTAATGCCCGGGAGGTGTTGGTACATATTGTGGCACAATGTTGTTCTGACGAGGCGGGTCCATCGTGCGCGGTTGAACCGGCGCTCCTGTCCTTGGTACCTCCGTCCGGTTTAATATTGGCTGGTTACTAGTTCCTGCTCCTGGCGTATCGAAGAGATTTTGTGGCTCATAACCCGACGGGAGATGCGATCGGTACCTTCTTCTCATGACTTCTTCAGAAGCGTTCTGATCCAGCCTAATCCGGTAGGCCTGGGCTTCCAGCTCGGCCTGTTCTGTAGCCATCCTAGCGTTCTCTGCCGCTAGGTCCGCTTTAGCCTGAGCTATCTGATCCTTCACCTTTGAAATCTCCGCGTTGTGCTGATCTCGGGCTGCTACATCCACCTCTGCAGCCATCAATGTTGCCAAGGCATCGAACAAGTCAGACAGGACATGAGCCGGAGGCGGCGCAAAGCTTCCTGCCCCCACCGGCGTGGCCGCTGTTGAACCAGAGAGTATTGCTACGGTAGCTGATGAATGAGGCGCTGTCTATGTACCGGCCATGAGGATAGAGGCCCGGTTTGGCAGATCAGAGGAGTCCAGAATACTGTTGCCCTCGGATCCTACACCAATCTGGCCATCCTGCAACTGATAGAGCGACTCGGTCTCTCCAGAAGACTCGTCGTCGGAACAGACAATGGTTTCTCCATTGGACGCCGGTCTGTGCACGTATTCTGCTCCATGGATGACGCCTATGAAAACATACTTCGCCATGGGCTAAATCGGCGAAGGGCTTGCATGCTGAGCCGTCTCGATGATGTCGGTGCAGATGTCCGGCTCAGGGGCATGTTCGCCAATCTTGCCGATGAAGACGTGAATCCCACCAAAGGGGACCCGGTATCCATATTCGATTGAATCGGCCTCGGGACCCCATCCTGCATTGTCGATGTAGAGCTTGCCGCGACGACTCTTCGTCATCTGGCCCACAGCATATCCCTTGAGTCCATCAAAGCTGCCCTTCAAGAACTCGAAACCATCGTGCGATAGCCCCACGGTGGGCGCCAACTGTCATGGGTTTGTCACGGCAAATGTCCTTGTGAAAGGACTTAGTCGTGGAGCCATAGCAATGGGTTAGCTTAAAGGGGTTAAACCGGACAAGGGGACACGGGGAGTTTATACTAGTTCATCCCCTTCGGTGAAGGTAAAAGCCTACGTCTAGTTGTGATTGGTATTGCTAGGGTTTCGAAGGCCAAGGAGCGAATCCGCTTTGTCTGGTTTTCGAGTTGTTGTCTGTTGTCCCTAAACCATTGCTGGGTCGTCCCTTTATATACATAGGTTGACGCCCGCTGGCTTACAGAGTCCTGAAGCCGGATCATAAACGTGTCCAGTTCGGTCTCTATCCTTCCTATCTTACAATGCAAGTTACATAACAAGGTCGGTTTACATCTACAGGCCTTAACTCGCCTCTGGGCCTTGGGCCTTCATAAAGCGCCATCATTCTTACGTCTTCACGGGCTTCTAACCTTCATAAGGTTAATCCGGCTACCCCTGGCCAGTTTACGTCCAGTAGTAATATCCCCAACACTGGGTGAAAAACTTCCACAATGAACCCGGCTGCCAAAAGCCGGGCCACCTCCTCTCCAATGGCCTTGCGCCTTTCCTCGTTAAACCACCAGAGAAACTGTCTGACCGGCTTAAACTTCGGATCAATATTGAGAGGGTGCTCAGCGAGTTCTCTCGGGACACCCGGCATATCAGAAGGTTTCCATGCAAAGATGTCCCGATTCTCACGGATGAACTCGATGAGCGCGCTTTCCTATTTTGGATCCAAGTTGGCACTGATGATGAACTGTTTGGATGAGTCGCCGGGCACAAAGTCAACCGTCTTGGTGTCATCAGCTGATTTGAATTTCAACACTGGCTCATGCTCCGTTGTTGGCTTCTTTAACGACGTCATGTCTGCCGGGTCAAAATTATCTTTATAAAACTTTAACTCCTCTGTTGCACAAACAGACTCAGCATATGCAGCATCCCCTTCTTCACACTCCAGGGCTATTTTCTGGCTTCCATGCACTGTAATGGTGCCCTTATAACCCGGCATCTTGAGCTGTAGATATAAATAACACGGCCGAGCCATGAACTTGGCGTAAGCCGGCCGTCCAAACAGAGCATGATATGGGCTTTTGATCTTAACCACCTCAAAAGTTAACTTCTCCGCCCTGGAAACATATTCATCTCCAAAGGCTACTTCCAGCTCAATCTTACCAACTGGGTATGCCGATTTGCCAGGTACAACACCATGAAAAACAGTGTTGGATTGCTTAAGACTTTTATCAGTTAACCCCATCCGACGGAACGTCTCATAGTAGAGGATGTTGATGCTACTACCTCCATCCATAAGCACTTTAGTGAATTTATATCCACTGACCTGAGGTGCCACTACCAAGGCTAAGTGACCCGGGTTGTCAACCCGGGGAGGATGATCTTCTCTACTCCACACAATAGGTTGTTGAGACCACCTCAAATAACGTGGTATCGCCGGCTCAATGGCATTGACAGCCCTCTTATGAAGCCTTTGGTCCCTTTTGCACAAACTAGTGGTAAATACATGGTATTGCCCATTATTCAACTGTTTTGGGTTGCTCTGATATCCGGACTGTTGCTGCTGATTGCCTTGGTCGGGTTGTTGATTGTAACTTCCCTGGTTACCTGTATGGCCTTGACCGTGAAAGCCGCTTCCACCTGAACCAGCGCCCGGGCCATGAAAGCCTCCTCCGCCTGAACCGCCGCCAGGCCCGTGACCTCCGTCAAACGCATTTCAATTTTTAAATGCCTTCATGATCGTACAGTCCTTCCACAGATGGGTTGTTGGCTTCTCCCGGGTGCCGTGTCTTGGGCAAGGTTCATTCAATAGTTGCTCGAGGGTGGGACCTGGCCCGCCTGACCGAGGGGGTTGCCTACCCTTGTGCCGTTGATTGTTACCCTGTGTATTGGTGTTAGCCACAAATTCTTCAGCCTTACGTTTATTACCTCCTTGATTTGTCGAGTTACGCTGGTGACCCTTGTCGTTGCCGTTCTTCTTTCCCTTCCCTGTTTTCTCCTGATCAGACAAGGGATCCTTGGTATTATCAGAATCAGCATACTTAACCAAAGCCGCCATCAACTGGCCCATGTCATTACAGCCACGCTTGAGCTACCCCAGCTTCTGTTTCAGAGGCCCAAAACGCCAATTTTTCTCCAACATTAATACTGCCGATCCAGCATCCATCTTATCAGATGAATGTATTATCTCCTTGACCCAGCGCACCCAATGGGTTGTGGACTCCCCTTCCTCTTTCTTACAATTAGTCAGGTCCACGATTGACATAGGTTGCTTACATGTGTCTTTGAAGTTTTGATTGAATCGGGCCTTCAACTCCGCCCATGAGCCGATGGAATTGGGTGGCAACCCTTTCAACCAAGTGCGAGCTGTTCCATCCAACATCATGGTGAAGTACTTATCCATCGCTGCATCGCTGACCTCCAAAAGCTCCATTGCCATCTCGTAACTCTCAATCCATGCCCCAGGCTGCAAATCGGCCGTGTAGTTAGGCACTTTACGAGGTCCCTTGAAGTCCTTAGGTAAGCGCTCATTACGTATAGCCGGCACCAAGCAAGGAACGCCTCCGGTCCTTGTGGCTACTCCTACCTCCACAGAGGTTGCTAGATAAGCCGGGAAAGTCTGATGAGCCGCCTGCTCAGCTGCCAGTTGAATCGCCCACTCAGCCTCTTGTCAAATCCTCTCCTGATCCGCTAAGTTAAGTGCTCCCGCCTGCACCAGCTCATGCCTACGTGGCTGGTTGCGGCATTGAGCGTTGCTTAACATCTCAGATGAGTCCATATGCCTGCTATAGCTCGGGCTCTGGCTCGGGCGAGGGGTTGAATGGATTCTGTCTCAACTGTAAGAGTACGCATCCTGCTGTGCCAGAGCTGTCTGAAGAAGTTCCCTCACCCTTCGTGTCTCGACTGCTGTCGGAGAGTCGCCTTCCATCGGGAGAGCCGCCAAACGAGCCGACACAACAATGAGGTTTTCCAAAGGATTGGAGAAGTAACTCAGCGGGGTTGGCGCATAATGAGGCGGAGCGGTATACATGCGAGGTGGTTCCATGGCCCACGGCTGAACCGGTGCTCCGGGTGTCGTGATCCGATTTGTTTCCGGCGGGTTACTTGGACCGGCCCCGGGTGTATGAAAAGGTTCCTAGGATCGAGCGTCAGAGGTAGACGTGATTGAGTTTTCTGATGCCTTCGCCTCATGACCTCGTTTGACGCGTTCAGATCCACCGAGAGCCGGAAAGTCTCTACTTGAAGCTGTTGAGCACAAGCGTCCAAAGCCGCCCGCTCCGCAGCCATCCTGACATCTTCAGCTGCTAAGTTTTCCTTGGCCTGTGCCATCTCTTCGCGTACCCGAGCCACCTCCGCATCATGCTGAACTTTATCCGCCGGCTCCACCACAGCAGTCAAAAGAACCGTCAGCTTATCCGTGAGGTCCATTAGTATCTGAGCCGGGGAGCGCGCGGGGTCTCCTGACCCGGCTGCCGCCGACCCGGTGGCCGCCGCTGCCGCAGCTGTGGAGTTCTGCCCGGGCTGGGTGCCTGCCATGAAGACTCCAGCTCGATTTGGCGGCTCAAAGGGGTCTGGAATACTGCTGCCATCGGAACAGCCCCCAAGCATGCCATCCTGTAGCTGATATAACGAGTTTGTCTCGCCTGTTGATGATGTAGCGTCCGAATAGATGGTTGTCTCACCGCCATCCACTGATCCTTCCGAGTGTTCACCTCCATGGATGCAACCCACAAAAGCATGGTTTACGATGGGTCGAGCCTGGGCGGGTCTCGCACGCTGAGCCATCTCGATGATGTTGGTGCAGATGTCCGGCTCAGGGCCTGATTTGCCGATCCGGCCGATGAAGACATGAATCCCGCCGAAGGGGACCCAGTACCCGTACTCAATTGAGCCGGCCTTGGGGCCCCAGCCTTCGTCGTCGATGTAGAGCTTGCCGCGACGACTCTTGGTCATCCGGCCCACAACGTATCCCTTGAGCCCTTCGAAGCTGCTCTTCAAGAACTCAAATCCACCGTGCGCTGGCCCCATGGTGGGCGCCAACTGTCGTGGAATTGTCACGGCAGATGTCCTAGCAGAAGGACTTAGTCGTAGGGCCATCGCAACTAGGAAGCTTAAAGGTGTTAATCGAGACAAAGGACACGAGAGGTTTTATACTAGTTCGACTCCTTACGATGAAGGTAAAAGCCTGCGTCTAGTTGTGTTGGAATAGCTGGGGTTTCGATTACCAAGAGGCTAATCCGCCAGCTTGGTTATCGATCTCTTGTTTCTTGCCCTAAGACGCCACCGGGTCGTCCCCTTATATACACGGGCTGACGCCTGGCGGCCTACAGAGTCCTGGCCGGCTCATAAAGTGTGTCCGGCTCAATGACTTCTTTTACATGCCTCTCCTTACAAGTCTTTCTTTACATACGACGGTTTACATCATTGGGCCTTAAGTCTCCTCTGGGCTTAGGCCTTCTATAAGCCTTAATAAGCTATCACCTTGAATGTTTATTGGGCTTCCTTTGTGACCCGTCATTGGGACTGACCCGGCCCCTCCTGGACGGGTCATAACTGATAGCTATATCCCCAACAGTGCTACGGCTAAATCACACAAGAGCAGGTTCAAACAAGCATAGCAAAAGTGCAAAAGATATCAGCTTCACAGACTTAGTGAAAATAACAACATGCCAGGAATTAATATCAGGAAGCAATGTTTAGAGCAAGATAACAACATGCTACAGGAATATAACATAGCAAAACAAGGCATGGCATGAATCTGATCGAAGCATATAACAAAAGTCCCTTACTGACCATAAGCCAAAAAGGCACAGAAGATATGATGGCACCCATGTAAACATGGCAAGTTTCGTTAACAGATTCAGACTTAGCAGAAAACTGGACATGGCAAGAACTGAATTACGAAGGCCTTTTCCCGAGCTCGATTCACTCAACACAAGGCATTGCATGACAAACTAAGCACACTACCAGTAAGAAGACATGATCATGAAGCCAAGCAAAGCAAGAACAAGTTCATAGCATGCATGGATCAACTACAACAACCTTGGCAAAATTGATTAACACGTAAACAACCTCCCAAGAACATTTTATAGCAAAAGTACAGCAAGATAGAGTCATGCTAGGGTACTCCATAAATGCAAACAGGGGCATGGATGGATATAGCACAACCATATGTCCAAATCATCCTTACTGAACATACTCAAAAGAAGCATGGATCTCTCTGTAGCAACACGAACACATGGCATAAAAATAACAGCAGGGAAATGACTGAAATTCAAAGTCCCTAAAAACAGCAATATTATGAGAGCTACTTTGCATGCATGTGCTAGTCACCACATTGATCACAAAAATACATGGCATAAACCCCTATAAAGATGTCATGGCATAGCCCAAAACATATGTAGAGCTCATGCCCATATGCAGCACACAATAATCATGGCAAAAAATGACAAATGCTCAAGATCTGCTAAGTAACAGGAACTAACATTTTATAGCACTCTTGCATCAACAATTTGGGCATCAAGATGGACTCAAACAAGCATGGCACAATGGAACAAAATGAAGAGCACATCCAGATGAACAATTTGATATATTATGCATGAGAAACGGAGCTACGATGACAAAGTTATGGCATGTTGAACAAGGCATAAAATTAACCAGAAAAAGGGACTTAGTGGAAAACTGGACCTCGGGATCTAGGGTTCGCGCGAGGATCGAGGATGGTCGGATCTCTCACCGAAGTTGGCAGGGACGGCGGAGGAGGGACGGGGAGGCCGGAGCTCGGCGGATCCGGGCCGGACCTGCCCGGATCTGGCCCGAGACGAGGCCAACCAGCGACGAGGTCGGCGGGGTTGGGTGCGGCAGGTGATGCGTCACGCGGCCGGGCGGGCGGCGATGGCGCTGTAGATCGGCGGAGGGCCGCGCGCGGCGGAAGGACGGCGCGGGCGGCGGAGCCAAGGCGGGGCGGCGGGGATGCGCAGGATCGGCGGCGGAGAGGCGCGGGCGCGCAGGCCGAGCGGGCCGGCTGCGGGCCCCGCGGGCCGGGCGGCGGTGCGCGGAGGCGGAGGCCACGTGGCGCGTTGTGGTAGGCCACGGGCGGCGGCGCGATTCGTCCGGCATCGACCGGGCGTGTCCGGCGGCGCGGAGGGGGAATTTCTTAGGGTTTGGACCGGGAATGGAGGAGACGTTTTTATAGCTAGAGGGAGCTAGGAGAGTCCAAATGGGGTGCGGTTTTCGGCCACGCGATCGTGATCGAACGGCCGAGAGGATGGAGGGGGTTTGGTTGGGTTAATGGGCCACTTTGGAGGGGTGTTGGGCTGCAACACACACGAGGCCTTTATGGTTCCTCGATTAACCGTTGGAGTATCAAACGGACTCCAAATTGCACGAAACTTGACAGGCGGTCTACCGGTGGTGTACCAAGGCCGCTTGGCAAATCTCGGTCCAATCCGAGGACGTTTAACACCCGCTCATGAAAAGAGACAAAAGGGGGCGCCGGAGGACGTAGGAGTGCCGGATTGCAAAATGGACAACGGGGAAAAATGCTCGGATGCATGAAACGAACATGTATGCAAATGCGATGCACATGATGACATGATAAGAGATGCATGACATGAACAAAATGCAAAACGAAGACAAAACCCAACCACGGGGAAATATCATAACTTAGAGCCGAAAATGGCAAGAGTTGGAGTACAATTATGGCAAATTACATCCGGGGCGTTACACTCGTCCACCACCATCTCCACCCACCATTACTAATATTCTCAGTAGCCGCGGCGTATCCTCAAACACCACCATCCCCCCTCCATAGTCCCCCACCCTCTCCCCTCCCCCCTCGAAAGCTAGCTGCGGCCGCCGCCGGCGCCGCCGCCAACCCATGTCGGTCTACCAGTTCCTCCTAGCTTAGATAATAAAGTTCAGGTTACCTAGCGATTCCGATACTGTAGCCCCACTTCCCTGAGTTTTTAGATGAGGCATGCGGTGTCCCTCCCCACCAGATCCACATCCCTTGCTCCAGAATGTCGCAGCCTAAGCTCGACCACGTATCCTGGGGAGCCCAATGAGCATTTGGCCAAGAAGAGGTTTATCATGGCCTCTCCGGCGGACGTTGACTAGGTGGCCGCCGTTCGCCCTTACATGTCGATCCCAGAGCAACACATCGCCGTGTAAGCCGGCGAAGACTTTTACTACGTTGTCATGCCGAAGACTTCATGTCAGCGGGCTTGCGTATTACTGTATCTCAGGGAAGCTGGCAACGACATCAAGCTCGTTGACAGCGACGGTTTCATGCGAGCCATGTCACAGGTTACGTGGTCCATCCCCAACCCCTCTGGTTCAACCTCCGTCGATCTCTTCGACGGCCCTGCCGCTAATCTCCTATGCCAAGCGGTCAAGGATTTGCGATCCTTATACGCCATCGAGCCCATTTTATCATTTCTGAAGGATACGTTCTATGGTGGTGGCTTGGGACCTTCAATTGCCAAGTCAGATCTCATCGACCACAACCACGACCACGAGGAGGGCGCCCACAAAGGTTCTTCCAAGGTGAAACAACACATCTGTGACATCAGAGAGTGCACCATGGGTCTGTGCTCTTCCAACTAGAAGGATCCCGTCCATGAAATGTGAGGTAACATCCTATCAACAAATCTTACCTTTTCTAGCTTGCCAACTCATACCCTTTGGTGTAGTAGCATTTGTCGTGCGATGCTATAAATGTGTCATGTTTAATTATTTCAGTTATGCAAAAATGTATTGTTCAATAGGGCTATGTGATGTTTAAGTATGAATTGTCCACTTCAGTTTCACGAATGGCTATATTTGGTTGTTTATAGTGAGTAGATGCCTTGTTTATCTGTGTTTGGTTGTTAGGTTGGTTGCAGTGAACACTTTTCAGTTATTGAGCCAATGCCTTGTTTATATGTATTTGGTTCTTAGTTTGGTTGCAGTGAGCATTTATCCAGTTATCAAGCAGATGCCTTGTTTATCTGTATTTGGTTGTTAGGTTGCTTTTTTTAGCATTTGTCCAGTTTTCAAGAAGATTCCTTATTTATGTGTATTTGCTTGTTAGGTTGGTTGCAGTGAGCATTTGTCCAGTTTTCAAGCATATGCCATGTTTATCTGTATTTGCTTGTTAGGTTGGTTGCATTGAGACTCTGTCCAGATTTCAATGGCTATATTTGGTTGTTATACTGATCATTTATGCCTTGTTTATTTCAGTCATTCACAATGTGGTGTTCATTATCCGCAAGTCGGAACTGTGCTGCTCGACTGCATCAATACCAGCTTGAATGGCTATATTTGGTTCCAGTTATGCCCGGTGTAGTTAACACATGCCATTTATTTCAGTTTTACACATTTATCCAGTGTGATGTTTAAGAATTACCTACGTTCTATTCATTTTCAACAATACCAGTTTGAATTGCAATATTTGATGGCTATTAAGCCTGTGGTCGGTAACATTGCCTTCCATTTTATATATGCTTTAACAGCATGCTGAAACCAACACATTCAAGCTATCATTTCGAGATGATGTTGTTTACCTTTGCTATATTTGTTTGATGTTAAGGTTGTTGTACTTATCATGCCTTTCCACTACTTATCCAGGACAACAACGGGAGTGGCCACCGTTTTCCGCCGAGGTTAGCTTCATCCCTCGGCTTGTACTCCCCTCATAGTTCCATAATGTAGTGCATATAGATCTAGGCCTGGACACTTGTTAGCTTATAATATTGACTTGTTGCTTGTTGGTACATATGCCCTTGTCAAGGATCCAAGCATCTACCCTTTCCGCGTATGGGGCGATGAGATATTCATGAGAAAGCATCAAGTGAGGAAACTGATAAGGATTATTAGTAAAAAGATACGAATGGTGGCAAGCAAATTATTTGTTTATGCTCTATCCAACACAACAGTGAGCTGTAGGATGGTAACTACAAACTCTGCAGCCTTCTCTTTTTACTGCCCATAATGAGTTGTTAGACAACAATGTCTGAATCTTTTTCGTTCGCAGTGGTTCATGAAGCAATTCACTCAAGATTACCTCGCAAAGTACATGATCGGTGGACACGCAATGAAGTTTAAATTATTTCATCCAGACTAGAATGAGCATCGAGAAGTCATAATGAAGACAGTGAAGGATGGACAGGCAGCCATCACAAGGGGTTGGCCTAGAGTCATGCATGCATTACGCATGGAGGAGGGCACAATATGGGCATTTCGCTTCACCTTCTCCAGCAAGCAGAATGTCTTTCGCCTCTCTCTTTACAGTCTTGAGTACAACAGTGGTTCATCATTCTTTACTTGGTGCTTCTGTAGTTCTTCCGTATATGTACCTGTGCATCGAATTAAGCATTCGTGGTTGAACTTATATTTCTAAACATGGTTGGATATGAAATAAGTGATTGCCTACTATCAAATTCAAAACATGTGATTTTAAATTAGGGATTACACTGCACATGGTTGGCAAAAGCAAAACGTCTGTGATAGACGAGGAGATCAGACACGTTTCTAGGATCCACTACGTGTGCGATCAATCTCCACTGCACACAAAATCAGCCAAGAAAAAACGTGTGCGATTAACAACAGCATCGCACGCGGTTCTTTCTTATTAAATGTTTGCGATGGTCACCTTATCACACACGCTTTCGAAATTAAGGACTATTTGCAGGGGCGGGCCCAAGAATTGAAGCTTGTGTATTCAAATTTGGAAAACTTTTTTTTTGCAAACCCTATAGCCTCCTTTTGGCGTGTATAACCGATTATAGGGACATATTGTACTTATTGTAAAATGTATTAAGAAAAGATATGTTGCAATATATCATATTTATAAAAATTGATAAATACTTGGAATTGTCCAACATATAGAAGTAATAATTTTTTAACATAGCATGGCAAAATCTAAGATGTATAGAGGATAGAAAATAGGAAATGATAAGAAAGCTTACAAATTACATGATAAATTTGTGATCCCCGATGCTTTGAAAATGAGTGATGATGTCTTCATCCTTAACTTGCAAGAATTATTCCCTTTCAATGAGTAATCTTTATAGATTATGCTCATTGTAACAAATTCAAATTTATACACGCTCCCACATTACAAATTCAAATTAAAAGTTGCAAATTATCATGTCTAAACAATTCATAACTGACTGCAAACAACTCTCTCATTTCACTATAATTAAATAGAAAGACAAGTGGTCAGTCTAACTTACATAGTCTTGTACATTTGTACTGCAGCCTGCTGGACAGTAAGAGAAGAAAACCATGCCCCTGCCAGCAGTGAGAAACAAATTTAGTCCGACTAAGAAATAAGAATCGGCTTGAGAGGAGAAATCCCAATTCCAGAAGGTGAAGGATTAATATATCTAATTAGCAATTATACCTGAATCTCCTTTTCTAAAAAAAATATACTTGAATCTGTGGCGTGTGGCCCTGAGATTGCATCGATGTCTGATGCCCGTTGTGGACTGTAGGGATCAGAATCAAAGGGGCGAGGGATGGATTTGTTGCGGTGTCCACAGCGCCGCATGCACGTGTGACCGCCGATCAGGCAATGGCAACAGCTCTGGCCCTTTGCGGCTCGTGTGCGAAGAGATCGAATAGGGGAAGGGAGGTGCCGGTTGTCCTGCCGCGTCTGATCGATGGACAGTTTTTTTTGGGAGATGATGGACGCATGTGCTGTGCGCTACACCCATTTGGGCTAATGGGCTAAGTCATGGTGTTAGGAAAAACAGAGGGTGTGCTAGCCTCTGTTTTGGGTTGAAATGCCTAACTAGCATGTGCTGTGTATCAGTTTCGTTTTTTCCTATACGTACATAGTATATATACAATATATACCTAGTTTTTTCGCAAAAATCATGGGTATTCAGCTGAATACCCTTGAATTGAGGTGGGCCCGCCCCTGACTGTTTGTGATGTTGTGCGCATCACAAATGTTTGGTCATAAAAGAACTAAATGTTTGTGATAGTTGCCTTATCGTACACGATTCGTAACCTTGAACTGTTTGTAATGAAGTATGCATCGTAAATGTTGCACCACAAAATAGCGTGCATGATAGTTGTCGTGTACGATGATGTTACAACGGTCCGACGTTTCGTAATCCTATCCACACTCGTACGACGATTAGCTAATCTTCTTAATTAGTTATCGCATACGGTTTGGGACAAGCGAATGTGTGTGATTGTATGCTTATCATACATGTTCTATAATAGTGAACCATTTGTGATGGGTCGCGCATCGTAGACGTAGCACCACAGAATACCGACTGCGATGACAATGCGAGCACAAACGACTAGGAGTATTGTATATGCATCTTGGCTCCCTGTCCTCGATGGTTTTTGGGTCGTGTGGGAAGGACCCCCTATCGCCCACACTCACTTGGCGACGGTTTCAAATGCCATTGCGGAAAGGGGTTAAAAACCGTTTGTATAGAACCAACGCGTACCAGTGTATCCAAGAATTTTTCAATTGTGTTGGAAATCTAAGTCTTGATGATGCTGCTATACTTAGAAATACTAGATCTTATGCAGATGCTATTTCAGCACTAGTTCTGAAACTTGAAAGTAAATTTATTCGTACTCATCCTACTTTGCAAAGATTGTTTTTTAAGCTTCCCGTTATAAAGAACCATAAGGCTAAAAAGTTGGCCACTCTCGTTCTTATGAACGAATTTGACTACATAATACGGGAAGCTGGGGAAATCTTTGATTTTTATGGTATGAATCATGAAAAGCCCGTGATAGATGAAATTATTTACAATAGTGATTATGCGTTAAGACATTTGCTTGGGGATAATCAAATCTTTGATGAGAATCTTAAAAAGTAAGTCCCCATTTTAGATGTAATCCAACAAGTTTTCAATAATGTTAATCAACATTACTCTTGGATTGTTGCCAGAAATCAAAGGGGTTATGAGGATAAGCAACTTAATAGTGCTAAGGTTTCTATGGATAATGTTTTTTATGTTGTTTTTACGAAACCTCATGACAAAAACACCTCTAAGGAAACTAAGAAGAAGGATGACAAAACTAAGATCCTTGCTTTATGCCTAGCTAGGGGCGTGAAACAATAGCGCTTGTTGGGAGGCAACCCAATGAATAAAATTTATTTTTGCATTTTCTTTCTATTCCTGAGTGTTTGAACAATTATGCTACTGTTATGATTGTGTTTTTTGTGTTTTAGTTAGTGTTTGTGCCAAGTAAAGCCTTTAGGATCTTCTTGGCTGATAGTAGATTTGATCTTGCTGAAAAACAGAAACTTTCGCGCTCACGAAAATAATTATCATTTTTAACAGGGCGTGATAAAATACCAATTCTTTTTGCAGAAGATTAATACACAAATGTCTCAGGTCTTCCTAATTTTTAAGAATTTTTGCAGTTACAGAAGTATTCGAAATATCCAGATTGCTACAGACTGTTCTGTTTTTGACAGATTCTGTTTTCTTTGCGTTGTGTGCTTGTTTTGATGAAGTTTCAATATAGTAGATATAATGCAAGAAATAAAATATGAATTGGTTTGCAAAAGTACTTATAGTAGTGATTTGTTTTCTTATACTAATGGGTCTCACAGAGGTTTTTGTTGAGTTTTGTGTGATTGAAGTTTTCAAGTTTTGGGTGATGTTACGATGGATGATGGATTAAGGAGTAAGAAGAGCCTAAGCTTTGGGATGCTCATGACATCCCAAGCTATTATCCAAAGACAATAAAGCAACTAAGATTGGGGATGCCCCGAGTGGCATCCCCTCTTTCTACCAACGACCATCGGTATTTACTCGAAGCTATATTTTTATTCGTCACATATTATGAGTTTTGCTTGGAGCGTCTTGTATGATATGAGTATTTGCTTGTTTTGCTTTGTGTTTGAAGTATTGAATCCTTGCTGGACACACCTATTTTAGAGAGCCAAAGTTATGCCATGGCTTGTTAGAATTGCTCTCTATGCTTCACTTAAATCTTTATGAGCTATGGAATTGCTCTAGTGCTTCACTTATATCTTTTTGAGCACGCTGTGCTTTAGTATTTTTGAAGAAATGCTCTCTTGCTTCACTTAGATTTATTTGAGAGTTAGGAAATTTTTTAAGAAATTCTCTCTTGCTTCACTTATATTAATTTGAGAGAAGAAAATCATTATGCTCATGATCTTCACTTATATTTGTTTGAGCTTATCAAAAGCAACACATGAAAATTAGTTCCAAAGTGATAGATATCCAAGAAGGATATAATGAAAACTTTCATGAAGATCACTGGACAAAATTCCTTGTAATAGTTTTGAGATATGATGATGTGATATGTGGGTCGTGTTGATGAGTAATTATGCTTTAGTAAGAATATTGGTGTTAAGGTTTCTGATTCCCTATGCATGCACAAAAGTCAATAGTTATGCAATGAAATTACATCCTACTTGTGGTGCATTATTCGGTGTTAATTATGCTTAATGCTTACTTATGAAATTATTCGTTTCTTGGTTGGTCGCTTCTCAATCTTTTGCTAGCCTTCATTTTGCACTAAGAATGACCACTACTTGTGCATCCAAAATCCTTTAAACCAGTTTTGCCACATGAGTCCACTATACCTACCTATATGCGGTATTCTTTTGTCGTTCTAAGCAAATTTATAAGTGCCATCTCTAATTTTCAAAATTCACTTTTGTGTGCTCGTACTGCTTGCGATGCGGTGAGGGGTGGCTGATATTTTCCATGCTAGATGTGTTATTCTCAGGATGAGTGTTTATTCAATTCTCATTGCACAAGAGTAAGGCAAAGGTATTAGGAATGCCCAGTCCCGAAATGAAAAATGAATTTACCTTATGTTGTCAAATAATAAATTCCTTGGAAAGTGTTTGGTATTGAAGGCACCCGTGGATATGGTTAGCCATGGAAAGTGAAGTGTGGTTGAAAAATAATAAACTTTAATTTCTGTTTGGGAATAGCCTAAGATATATCTAGCATGGAAAGTGTGGGGAACTCTAAGTCGTTTTCGTTGGTGGGAAAAGCATGCCTCCCAAAATGTTTTTATCTCTAAGTTTTTCGCTTTGAGCTCTGGCACCTCTACAAATCCCTACTTCCCTCCGCGAATGGCATTTCTTTTACTTTATGCAATTTTTATTTTTAATTTGAGTCTCCATCTTCTCTTATAAAAGCACCAACTAGGGGGCACTATGATCGTACTTGAGTATTGGGTGTAGCTAATATCCAAGTGTGTTTCATGATTGGATCAATGATTGAGCATGATGGGCTAGGGATAACTGGTTTTAGCGTTGATATTTTGAAAGGCATGATTGCTTGTTAATACTCTTGAGTATTTAAGTCTCATATCAAAACTAGACTATTGCTTTGAACCATATAAAAGTCCAAATGTCCATGCTATAAAGAAAAGAATATGAGATGACATGTTAGGCAGCATTCCACATCAAAAATTCTGTTTTTATCATTTACCTACTCAAGGACGAGCAGGAATTAAGCTTGGGGATGCTGATATGTCTCCGATGTATCTATAATTTTGTATTGTTCCATGCTATTATATTATCATTCTTGGTTGTTTTATAATCATTTTATATCATTTTTTGGTACTAACATATTAACATAGTGCCAAGTGCCAGTTGTTGTTTTTTGCATGTTTTTTACATCGCAGGAAATCAATTCCAAACGGAGTCCAAACAAAGCGAAACTTTTTGTGGATTTTTATGGACCAGAAGACATCCAATGGGCCGAAGAAGCGCCTGGGGGTGCTTCGAGGGGAGCACAACCCACCAGGGCACGCCTGGAGGCCCAGGCGCACCCTGGTGGGTTGTGCCCACCTTGGCGGTCCCCCGGACCACCTCTTTACTCTATACATACCCCAATATTGCAGAAACCCTAGGGGAGTCGACGAAAATCAATTCTAGCCACCGCAAGTTCCAGAACCACCAGATCCAATCTAGACACCATCACGGAGGGGTCCATTATGTCCATTGGTGCCTCTATGATGGTGCGTGAGTAGTTCTTTGTAGTCCTAGGGTTCGTAGTTAGTAGCAAGATGGTTTCCTCTCTCTCATTTGATTCTCAATACAATGGTCTCTTGGAGATCCATATGATGTAACTCTTTTTGCGGTCTGTTTGTTGGGATCCGATGAACTTTGAGTTTATGATCAGATCTATCTTTTTATCCATGAAAGTTATTTGAGTCTTCTTTGATCTCTTATATGCATGATTGATTACTGCCTCGTATTTATTCTCCGATATTTGGGTTTTGTTTGGCCAACTTGATCTATTTATCTTGCAATGTGAAGAGGTGTTTTGTGATGGGTTCGATCTTATGGTGCTTGATCCCAGTCACAGAAGGGGAACCAACACGTATGTATCATTGCTATTAAGGATAACAAGATGTGGTCTATTTCTACATAAATAGATCTTGTCTACATCATGTCATTGTTCTTATTGCATTACTCTGTTTCTCCATGAACTTAATACACTAGATGCATGATGGATAGCGGTCGATCTGTGGACTAATAGTAGTAGATGCAGGCAGGAGTCGGTCTACTAATCTTGGATATGATGCCTATATAATGATCATTGCCTGGATATCGTCTTGATTATTTGAAGTTCTATCAATTTCCCAACAGTAATTTGTTCACCCACCGTTTGCTATTTTTCTCGAGAGAAGCCACTAGTGAAATCTACGGCCCCCGGGTCTCTTCCTTAATATATTTGCATTTGCGGTCTATTTTCCTTTGCTTTTATTTTCAGATCTATTAAACCAAAAATACAAAAATACCTTGTTGCACTTTATTTTATTTGGTGTTCGATCTATCAATATTTACAACTCTCTCATGTCCGTTTGCCAATTTCTGGCACCATTACCCGAAAGGGATTGACAACCCCTTTAATACGTTGGGTTGCGAGTATTTGTTATTTGTGTGCAGGTGCTGTTTATGTAGTGTTGCTTGGCTCTCCTACTGGTTCGATAACCTTGGTCTCATCACTGAGGGGAATACCTATCGTCGATGTGCTGCATCAGCCCTTCCTCTTTGGGGAAATACCAACGTAGTCCTAGCAGACATCAGTAAGTTTCGCTTGCAGGACTTCCGCCGAGGTGCGGGTATATTGCGTTTCGAATTGTGTTCACAGATTGAATATGCGCTTTCACCGGCCAACCAAGCATCTTCACTGGTGCAGAATCTAGACACCAAATCGGACAACTCTAGGAGTATTTGAACACAGCGGCGAGTGAGGGCGTTCAAACCGCCTTTATCCTTGCATCTGCGCTGGAAGGATGTTATTATATCTGAGTCCTAGTAATTTGGTATCTTGTTTTTGACAGACAAGAACCTATCCCAGAACTGTCTGAGTGATTCATCGGGAATTGTTGCACATAGGACAGATCCCAGACATCTGGTTGGTCCAAGTATCAGGCCGATACTCGATGTGGGAGGTGGGTAGGTGAGTTTTGATCTCTAAGGACCACGGGTCCGAAGCCCTAGCATCCTCATCCTGTGTCAGATATGTGGCCATCGGATTGGCTGGACTAATTTGAAGATCAGTTTCTTTGGCTGTCTCCAGTCAGCCGCTGTTTGAGTCGCTTTCAGAAAAGTACTTCAGCCCTTCGTCCTTGAAGGACGATTCGGCAAGGGCCAGAGAGGGGTCATGGGTCACTTTAAACTCGCGAAGGGGGAAGGGAGTTTCCATGACAGAAGTTCCAGGCGTGGGAATCATGCCCGTGAGTTTGGAGTCATTAAGCGACGATCCCATTGATCCTTCTGTCGATCTCATAGCGGGACTCTCAATGGAAGCACAAGTGTTGATGTGAAAACCGGCAGACCTCGGGGTAGGGGGTCCTGAGCTGTGGATCTCGGACGGATGGTAACATGAACAGGGAGATGATGTTTTACCCAGGTTTGGTCCCTCTTGATGGAGGTAAAACCCTACGTACTGCTCTTGTTTATATTGATATAGATGTATCGAGTACCGAGTTAATCTACCTCAAGATCGTAAGATGTGGTCTAACTCTAGGGCTAGGTGAATGAGATTGCGTTGATATCCCCTCTACGGGCTAAACCCCTTGGCTTATATACACGCCGGGTAGGGTATCTAGGGTTACAAGTGTTGGGAAATATGCAACTTGTATTCCCATGGGGCCATTGGCCAGTATATATACATGTACATGTGTAGGAAATATGTAGAAAAATCCTTATACAATGGGGTAAATACAAAAAGTTACATGGCTATATATGTAGTACTCTAACCCCCCCCCTCAAACTCATGGTGGATGAACAACACTGAGTTTGGAGAGATAGAAGCCATGCTGCACTCTAGTCTGGGCCTTCGTAAAGAAATCCGCCAACTGTAACTCGGAAGGCACATGCTGTAGAGTAATAACCTGATCCTGCACACCAGCACGCACATAGAAAGCATCAATACCAATATGCTTGGTGAGCTCGTGCTTCATAGGGTCACGCGCAATGCTAATAGCACCTGTACTATTAGACAAGAGCACAGTGGGTGTAGTGCTAGAAACACCAAAGTCCGGAAGTAACCACCGTAACCAAGTCACCTCTGCCGTCAAAAGAGCCATAGCTCACAACTCAGCCTCTCCATTCGAACACGAAACCGCGGTCTGCTTCTTCGTCTTCCAGGCAATGATAGAACCACCAAGAAAAATACAATAAGCAGAAAGTGAACGGCGATCGGACGGATCACAAGCCCACGTAGCATCTGAATAGGTCTGGCGCTGTAAGGAACCAGAGCGAGGAAAGAATAGGCGGTGAGAGATCGTGCCCCGAAGATATCGAAGAACACAAAGGAGGTGACTATAGTGAACCAAAGTGGGGGCGGAGACAAACTGACTCGGAATATGAACCGGGTAGGACATATCAGGACGAGAATGACAACTAGATAGAAAAGACTCCCAACAAGATGACGATAACGCGTCGGATCAGACAAGGGGTCACCATCGGTATCACAAAGGTGAACACTGAGCTCCATAGGAGTCTCAACAGTGCGCTCATCAGTAAGAGCAGCACGAGCAAGAAGATCCTGGATATACCTTTCCTGGGAAATAGAAAATCCATTAGAGGTAGAAGAGACCTCAATCCCAAGAAAGTAGCGAAGAGGGCCAAGATCAGACATAAGAAACTGCTCACTAAGACGAGCCTTCACAAAGGCAATATACTCGGGGTCGTCACCAGTGGTGATCATGTCATCGACATAGAGAATAAGAGTCTGACCACGAGCAGAAAGATGGACAAACAACGCTGGATCATGAGCACTCGCTGAAATACCAGCGGCAGTCGCCATAGAGGCAAAACGCTCAAACCAGGCGCGAGGGGCTTGCTTAAGGCCATAGAAAGAGCGACAAAGACGGCATACCATGCCATCAGGAATAGAATAACCAGGTGGGGGCTGCATGTAAACCTCCTCATGTAGCTCACCATTAAGAAAGGCATTCTTAACATCCAGCTAAGATACAGACCAATGGCGAACAGAGGCCACTAATACGTCTCCAACGTATCTATAATTTTTGATTGTCCCATGATGTTATATTATCAATCTTGGATGTTTTATAATCATTTTATAGTCATTTTATATCATTTTTGGTACTAACCTATTGACATAGTACCAAGTAACACTTGTTGTTTTCTACATGTTTTTTACATCGCAGGAAATCAATACCAAACGGAGTCCAAACGCAGTGAAACTTTTTGGAGATTTTTTTAGACCAGAAGACAACCAATGGGCTGAAGAAGTACCTGGGGGTTCTCCGAGGAGAGCACAACCCACCTGGGCATGCCAGGAGGCCCGGGCGCGCCCTGGTGGGTTGTGCCCACCTCGGGTGGCCCCTGAACCGCCTCTTTGCTCTATAAATACCCCAATATTCCAGAAACCCTAGGGGAGTCGAAGAAAATCAATTCCAGCTGCTGTAGAGTCCAGAACCACCAGATCCAATCTAGACACCATCACGGAGGGGTTCACCACTTCCATTAGTGCCTCTCCGATGATGCGTGAGTAGTTCTTTGTAGACCTTCGGGTCCGTAGTTAGTACCTACATGGCTTCCTCTCTCTTGTTTGATTCTCAATACAATGGTCTCTTGGAGATCCATATGGTGTAACTCTTTTTTGCGTTGTGTTTGTAGGGATCGGATGAACTTTGAGTTTATGATCAGATCTATCTTTTTATCCATGAAAGTTATTTGAATCTTCTTTGATCTCTTATATGCATGATTGCTTATAGCCTCGTATTTCTTCTCCCATATTTGGGTTTTGTTTGGCCAACTAGATTTATTTATCTTGCAATGCTAAGAGGTGCTTTGTAGTGGGTTCGATCTTACGGTGCTTGATCCCAGTGACAAAAGGGGAACCGACACGTATGTATCGTTGCTACTAAGGATAAAATGATGGGGTCTATTTCTACATAAATAGATCTTGTCTATATCATATCATCGTTCTTATTGCTGGGGAATGTAGCAATAATTCAAAATTTTCCTACGTGTCACCAAGATCACTCTAGGAGATGCTAGCAACGAGAGAGAGGGAGTGCATCTTCATACCCTTGAAGATCTCTAAGCGGAAGCATTACAAGAAAGCGGTTGATGGAGTCGTACTCGTGGCAATTCAAATCGCGGAAGATCCGACCTAGCACCGAACGGACGGCGCCTCCGCGTTCAACACACGTACAGCCCGGGGACGTCTCCTCCTTCTTGATCCAGCAAGGGGAGAGGAGAAGTTGAGGGAGGACTACAGCAGCACGACGGCGTGGTGGAGGAGCTTGTGGTATTCCTGCAGGGCTTCGCCAAGCTCTACGGAGGAGAAGGAAGAGTTGGAGGAGGGAGGGGCTGCGCCAGGGAAGGGGTGATGCAGCCCTCCCACCCTCCCTCTATTTAAGGGTGAAGGGGAGAGGGGGGCGGCCCCTCTAGATCCCATCTAGAGAGGGGGCGGTGGCCAGGAGGGGAGACTTGCCCCCCAAGCAAGGTGGAGGCGCCCCCTCCCCTAGGGTTTCCAAACCCTAGGCGCCTTGGGCCCTTTGGGGGGGGCGCACCAGCCCACTAGGGGCTGGTTCCCTCCCATATTTAGCCCATTAAGTCCCCCGAGGCAGGTGGCCCCACCCGGTGGACCTCCGGACACCTTTCCGGAACTCCCCGTCACGTCCGGGGTCTCATCCGGGACTCCGAACAACCTTCGGTAACCACATACTATTTCCCATAACAACTCTAGCATCACTGAACCTTAAGTGTGTAGACCCTACGGGTTCGGGAACCATGTAGACATGACCGAAACGTTCTCCGGCCAATAACCAACAGCGGGATCTGGATACCCATGTTGGCTCCCACATGTTCCATGATGATCTCATCGGATGAACCACGATGTCGGGGATTCAATCAATCCCGTATACAATTCCCTTTGTTCACCGGTATGTTACTTCCCGAGATTCGATCGTCGGTATCCCAATACCTCGTTCAATCTCGTTACCGGCAAGTCTCTTTACTCGTTCCGTAACGCATGATCCCGTGGCTAACTCCTTAGTCACATTGAGCTCATTATTATGATGCATTACCGAGTGGGCCCAGAGATACCTCTCCGTCATACGGAGTGACAAATCCAAGTCTCGATTCGTGCCAACCCAACAAACACTTTCGGAGATACCTGTGGTGCACCTTTGTAGCCACCCAGTTATGTTGTGACGTTTGGTACACCCAAAGCATTCCTATGGTACCCGGGAGTTGCACAATCTCATGGTCTAAGGAAATGATACTTGACATTAGAAAAGCTTTAGCAAACGAACTACACGATCTTGTGCTACGCTTAGGATTGGGTCTTGTCCATCACATCATTCTTCTAATGATGTGATCCCATTATCAATGACATCCAATGTCCATGGTCAGGAAACCGTGACCATCTATTGATCAACGAGCTAGTCAACTAGAGGCTTACTAGGGACATGTTGTGGTCTATGTATTCACACATGTATTACGGTTTCCGGTTAATACAATTATAGCATAAAAAATAGACAATTATTATGAACAAGGAAATACAATAATAACCATTTTATTATTGCCTCTAGCGCATATTTCCAATAGTCTCCCACTTGCACTAGAGTCAATAATCTAGCTCACATCACTATGTGATTGTAATGAATCCAACACCCAAGGGGTTTGTTCATATCTCGCTTGTGAGAGAAGTTTATTAGTCAATGGGTCTGAACCTTTCAGATCCATGTGTGCTTTACAAATCTCTATGTCATCTTGTAGATGCAGCTACCACGCGCTACTTGGAGCTATTCCAAATAACGGCTCTACTATACGAATCCGGTTTACTCCTCAGAGTCATCCGGATTAGTGTCAAAGTTTGCATCGATGTAACCCTTTATGACGAACTCTTTTAACACCTCCATAATCGAGAAAATGCCTTAGTCCACTAGTTACTAAGGACAAGTTCGACTGTTGTCATGTGATCCATTCCTGGATCACTCTTGTACCCCTTGACTGACTCATGGCAAGGCACACATCAGGTGCGGTACATAGCATAGCATACTGTAGAGCCTACATTTAAAGCATAGGGGACGACCTTCGTCCTTTCTCTCTCTTCTGCCGTGGTCAGGTCTTGAGTCTTACTCAATACTCACATCTTGTAACACAGCCAAGAACTCCTTCTTTGCTGATCTATTTTGATGTCCTTCAAAATCTTGTCACGGTATGTATTCATTTGAAAGTAATATTAAATGTTTTTGATCTATCCTTATAGATCTTGATGCTCAATGTTAAAGTAGCTTAATCCAGGTTTTCCATTGAAAAACACTTTTCAAATAACCCTGCATGCTTTCCAGAAATTCTACATCATTTCTGATCAACAATATGTTAACAACATATTCTCATCAAAAATTCTATAGTGCTCCCACTCACTTCTTTGGAAATACAAGTTTCTCATAAAATTTGTATAAACCCAAAATCTTTGATCATCTCATCAAAGTGTACATTCCAATTCCGAGATGCTTACTCCAGCCCTTAGAAGGATTGCTGGAGCTTTGCATACTTGTTAGCATCTTTCAGGATTGACAAAACCTTCTGGTTGTATCACATACAACCTTTCCTCAAGAAAAACGTCGAGGAAACAATGTTTTGACATCCTATCTGCAAGATTTCATAAATAATGCAGTAACTGCTAACATAATTCCAACAGACTCTTAGCATCGCTATGAGTGAGAAAGTCTCATCGTAGTCAACTCCTTGAACTTGTCGGGAAACATCTTAACGACAAGTCGAGCTTTCTTAATGGTGACACTTACCATCATTGTCCGTCTTCCTTTTAAAATCCATCTACACCCAACAGCCATACGACCATCAAGTAGTTCTTTCAAAGTCTATACTCTGTTTTTCTTAATACATGGATCCTCTCTCGGATTGTATGGCCTCGAGCCATTCGTCGGAATCCGGGCCCACCATCGCTTCTCCATAGCTCGTAGGCTCATTGTTGTCTAGCAGCATGACTTCCAAGACAGGATTACATACCACTCTGAAGTAGTACACATCCTTGTCGACCTACGAGGTTTGGTAGTGACTTGATCCGAAGTTTCATGATCACTATCATAAGCTTCCACTTCAATTGGTGTAGGTGCCAAAGGAACAACTTCCTGTGCCCTTCTACACACTAGTTGAAGTGACGGTTCAATAACCTCATCAAGTCTCCACCATCCTCCCACTCGATTCTTTCAAGAGAAACTTTTCCTCGAGAAAGGACCCATTTCTAGAAACAATCACTTTTGCTTCCGGATCTGAAATAGGAGGTATACCCAACTATTTTTGGGTATTCTATGAAGATGCATTTATCCGCTTTGGGTTCGAGCTTATCAGCCTGAAACTTTTTCACATAACCGTCACAGCCCCAAACTTTTAAGAAACGACAGCTCAGGTTTCTCTAAACCATTGTTCATACGGTGTTGTCTCAATGGAATTGTGTGGTGCCCTATTTAAAGTGAATGCGGTTGTCTCTAATGCCTAACTCATAAGCGATAGTGGTAATTCGATAAGAGACATCATGGTATGCACCATATCCAATAGGGTGCAGTTATGATGTTCGGACACACCATCACACCATGGTGTTCCAGGCGGTATTAGTTGTGAAAGAATTTCCACAATGTCTTAATTGGTGCCAAACTCCTAACTCAGATATTCATCTCTATGATCATATCATAGACATCTTATCATCTTGTCACGACTATCTTCAACTTAACTCTAAAATTACTTCAACCTTCCAATAATTCAGACTTGTGTTTCATCAAGTAAATATACTCAGCATCTACTCAAATCATCTGTGAAGTAAGAATATAACGATATCCACTGCGTGCCTCAGCACTCATTGGACTGCGCACATCAAAATGTATTACTTCCAACAAGTTGCTTTCTTGTTCCATCTTACTGAAAACGAGGCCTTTTAGTCATCTTGCCCATGTGGTATGATTTGCATGTCTCAAGTGATTCAAAATCAAGTGAGTCCAAACAATCCATCTGTATGGAGTTTCTTCATGCATATCTACCAATAGACATGGTTCGCATGTCTCAGTCTTTTCAAAAACGAGTGAGTCCAAAGATCCATCAACATGGAGCTTCTTCATGCGTTTTATACCAACATGACTCAAATGGCAGTGCCACAAGTATGTGGTACTATCATTACTATCTTATATCTTTTTGCATGAACATGTGTATCACTATGATCGAGATTCAATAAACCATTCATTTTAGGTGCAATACCATTGATGGTATTATTCAAATAAACAGAGTAACCATTATTCTCCTTAAATGAATAACCGTATTGCGATAAACATAATCCAATCATGTCTATGCAAACACCAAATAACAATTATTTAGGTTTAACACCAATATCGATGGTAGAGGGAGCATGCGATGCTTGATCACATCAACCTTGGAAACACTTCCAACACATATCGTCATCTCACCTTTAGCTAGTCTCCGTTTATTCTGTAGTCTTTTATTTCGAGTTACTAACACTTAGCAACTGAACCGGTATTTATTACCCTGGTGCTACTAGGAGTACTAGTAAAGTACACATTAATATAACGTATATCCAAAATACTTCTGTCGACCTTGCCAGCCTTCTCATCTACCAAGTATCTAGGGTAGTTCTGCTTTAGTGACCATTCCCCTCATTATAGAAGCACTTAGTCTCGGGTATGGGTTCAACCTTGGGTTTCTTCACCAGAGCAGCAACTGATTTGCCATTTCATGAAGTATCCCTTCTTTCCCTTGCCCTTGTTGAAACTAGTGGTTTAACCATCAACAATTGATGCTCCTACTTGATTTCTACTTTCGCGGTGTCAAACATCGTGAGTTGCTCAAGGATCATCATGTCTATCCCTGATGTGTTATAGTTCATCACGAAGCTCCAATAGCTTGGTGGCAGTGACTATGGAGAACCATCACTATCTCATCTGGAAGATTAACTCCCACTCGATTCAAGTGATTTTAATACTCAGACAATCTGAGCACATGCTCAATGATTGAGCTTTTCTCCCTTAGTTTGCAGGCTTAAGAAACTTGTCAGAGGTCTCATACCTCTTGACGGTGGCACTAGTCTGAAATTCCAATTTCAGTCTTTGGAACATCTCATATGTTTTGCGATGTTTCAAAAACGTCTTTGGTGCCATAATTCTAAACCGTTAGTATTACGCACTGAACTATCACGTAGTCATCAAAATGTGTATGTCAGATGTTTCCCAACATCTACAAACGACGCTCGAGGTTCAACACACTGAGCGGTGCATTAAGGACATAAGCCTTCTACCCAGCAATGAGGATAATCCTCAGTTTACGGACCCAGTCCGCATAATTTCTACTATCAACTTTCAACTAAATTTTCTCTAGGAACATATCTTAAACAGCAGAACTAAAGCGTAAGCTATGAGATAATTTGCAAAGACCTTTTGACTATGTTCATGATAATTAAGTTCATCTAATCAAATTATTTAATGAACTCCCACTCAGATAGACATCCCTCTAGTCATCTAAGTGATACATGATCCGAGTCAACTAGGCCGTGTCCGATCATCACGTGAGACGGACTAGTCATCATCGGTGAACATCTTCATATTGATCGTATCCACTATACGACTCATGTTCGACCTTTTGGTCTTCCGTGTTCCAAGGCCATGTCTGTACATGCTAGGCTTGTCAAGTTAACCTAAGTGTATTGCATGTGTAAATGTGGCTTACACCTGTTGTATGCGAACGTTAGAACCTATCACACCCGATCATCACGTGGTGCTTTGGAACAATGGACCTTAGCAACGGTGCACAGTTAGGGGGAACACAATTCTTGATATTTTAATGAGGGATCATCTTATTTATGCTACCGTCGTTCTAAGCAAATAAGATGTAAAAACATGACAAACATCACATGCAAATCATAAAGTGACATGATATGGCCAATATCATCTTGCGTCTTTGATCTCCATCTTCGAGGCGCGGCATGAACACCATCGTCACCGGCATGACACCATGATCTCCATCATCATGATCTCCATCATCGTGTCTTCATGAACTTGCCTCGCCAACTATTACTTCTACTACTATGGCTAATGGTTAGCAATAAAGTAAAGTAATTACATGGCGTTTTCATTGACACGCAGGTCATAAATAAATTAAGACAACTCCTATGGCTCCTGCCGGTTGTCATACTCATCGACCTGCAAGTCGTGATTCCTATTACAAGAACATGATCAATCTCATACATCACATATATCATTCATCACATACTTTTGGCCATATCACATCACATAGCAAACCCTGCAAAAACAAGTTAGACGTCCTCTAATTGTTGTTGCATGTTTTACGTGGCTGCTATGGGTTTCTAGCAAGAACATTTATTACCTACGCAAAACCACAACGGTGATATGCCAATTGCTATTTACCCTTCATAAGGACCCTTTTCATCGAATCCGATCTGACTAAAGTGGGAGAGACAGACACCCGCCAGCCACCTTATGCATCAAGTGCATGTCAGTCGGTGGAACCAGTCTCACGTAAGCGTACATGTAAGGTCGGTCTGGGCCGCTTCATCCCACAATGCCACCGAATAAAGATAAGACTAGTAACGGCAAGCAAATTGAACAAATCATCGCCCACAACTACTTTATGTTCTACTCGTGCATAGAATCTACGCATAGACCTAGCTCATGATGCCACTGCTGGGGAACATAGCAATAATTCAAAATTTTCCTACGTGTCACCAAGATCAATCTAGGAGATGCTAGCAACGAGAGAGAGGGAGTGCATCTTCATACCCTTGAAGATCGCTAAGCGGAAGTGTTACAAGAATGCGGTTGATGGAGTCGTACTCGCGGCGATTCAAATCGCGGAAGATCCGATCTAGCGCCGAACAGACGGCGCCTCCGCATTCAACACACGTACAGCCCGGGGACGTCTCCTCCTTCTTTATCCAGCAAGGGGAGAGCAGAAGTTGAGGGAGGACTCTAGCAGCACGACGGCGTGGTGGAGGAGCTTGTGGTATTCCTGCAGGGCTTCGCCATGCTCTATGGAGGAGAAGGAAGAGTTGGAGGAGGGAGGGGCTGCGCCAGGGAAGGGGTGCTGCAGCCCTCCCACCCTCCCTCTATTTATAGGGTGAAGGGGAGACGGGGCCGGCCCCTCTGGATCCCATCTAGAGAGGGGGCGGCGGCCAGGAGGGGAGACTTGCCCCCCAAGCAAGGTGGAGGCGCCCCCTCCCCTAGGGTTTCCAAACCCCAGGCGCCTTGGGCCATTTGGGGGGGTGCCCCAGCCCACTAGGGGCTGGTTCCCTCCCATATTCAGCCCATTAAGTCCCCCGAGGCAGGTGGCCCCACCCGGTGGACCTCCGGACACCTTTCCGGAACTCCTCGTCACGTCTGGGATCTCATCCGGGACTCCGAAAAACCTTCGGTAACCACATACTATTTCCCATAACAACTCTAGCGTCACCGAACCTTAAGTGTGTAGACCCTACGGGTTCGGGTACCATGTAGACATGACCGTGACGTTCTCCGGCCAATAACCAACAGCGGGATCTGGAAACCCATGTTGGCTCCCACATGTTCCACGATGATCTCATCAGATGAACCACGGTGTTGGGATTCAATCAATCCCGTATACAATTCCCTTTGTTCACCGGTATGTTACTTGCCCGAGATTCGATCGTCGGTATCCCAACACCTCGTTCAATCTCGTTACCGGCAAGTCTCTTTACTCGTTCTGTAACGCATGATCCCGTGGCTAACTCCTTAGTCACATTGAGCTCATTATGATGATGCATTACTGAGTGGGCCCAGAGATACCTCTCCGTCATACGGAGTGACAAATCCCAGTCTCGATTCATGCCAACCCAACAGACACTTTTGGAGATACCTGTAGTGCACCTTTGTAGCCACCTAGTTACATTGTGACGTTTGGTACACCAAAAGCATTCCTACGGTATCCGGGAGTTGCACAATCTCATGGTCTAAGGAAATGATACTTGACATTAGAAAAGCTTTAGCAAACGAACTACACGATCTTGTGCTACGCTTAGGATTGGGTCTTGTCCATCACATCATTATCCTAATGATGTGATCCCGTTATCAATGACATCCAATGTCCATGGTCAGGAAACCATGACCATCTATTGATCAACGAGCTAGTCAACTAGAGGCTTACTAGGTACATGTTGTGGTCTATGTATTCACACATGTATTACGATTTCCGGTTAATACAATTATAGCATGAACAATAGACAATTATTATGAACAAGGAAATACAATAATAACCAATTTATTATTGCCTCTAGGGCATATTTCAAACACTTATTGCATTACTCTGTTTCTCCATGAACTTAATACACTAGATGCATGCTGGATAGCGGTCGATGTGTGGAGTAATACTAGTAGATGTAGGCAGGAGTCGGTCTACTAATCTATGATGTGATGCCTATATAATGATCATTGCCTGGATATCGTCATGATTTTTGAAGTTCTATCAATTGCCCAACAGTAATTTGTTTACCCACCGTTTGCTATTTTTCTCGAGAGAAGCCACTAGTGAAACATACGGCCCCCGGGTCTCTTGTTTAATATATTTGCCTTCACGATCTATTTTATTTGTCGTTTATTTTCAGATCTATTGAACCAAAAATACAAAAATACCTTGCTGCAATTTATTCTTATTTATTTTATTTGGCGTTCGATCTATCAATCTACTACAATTTATTCACGTCCGTTTTGCCAATTTCTGGCACCGTTACCCGAAAGGGACTGACAACCCCTTTAATACGTCAGGTTGCGAGTAGTTGTTATTTGTGTGCAGGCGCCGCTTACGTGTTGTTACTTGGTTCTCCTACGGGTTCGATAACCTTGGTCTCATCACTGAGGGAAATACCTACCGTCGTTGTGCTGCATCATCCCTTCCTCTTTGGGGAAATACCGACGTAGCTTCAAGCCACATCAAAAGGAATTTCTAGCGCCGTTGCGAGGGAGGATATTCAACATATACTAGGTTCCTAATCACAAATCTCGTCTCCTCGCAATTTACATTATTTGCCATTTGCCTCTCGTTTTCCTCTCCCCCACTTCACAAAAATTTGCCGTTTTATTCACCCCTCTTTTTCGTTCGCCTTTTTTTCGGATCTGTTTTTGAGTGCAATCATGTTTTTTATTATTGTCATGGATAGTTCTTCCTCTATTGCATGCACTCCCGAGAATGAAGTTCTCAACTTTAAACAAAGGGGAGGAGAGAATTTAAAAGATGCTTGGTATAGAATCTGTAATGCTCATGATAGATCTATTCGAAAGCAATCTACCATTGTTCTTCTTCGTTGTTTTTATGTGGGCATCACCTCTTGGTATAGATTCGTCCTTGATATGATTACCGGTGGAAATTTCTTGATGTGTCCCTCTCTTGACGCTTTTAATGCTATGAGAAATTTAGTAGGCTCACCACCCCTTATGATTAATGAAACAACTTTGACTCTTGAGCATGTCATGGAAAGATTAGATGCTATTGAAAAGAAAATGCTTACCGAAGAGCATATTTAAAATTTGGATAAAAAGACGCATAAATTTTCTACTAAATTTGGGTCAAAAGGGGGGAAGTTTTTAAGTTGTTAAAATAAAAGGGAACCATAATTCATGAAAGAATTGAAGAAAGCACGTCTCGGATTGATAAAATGGAAGAAATCTTTAGTAATTTGAGTACGGCTTTTGCTTCCACTAAAACTGTTGAAAAAAGTCCCGTAAAAATTGGCAAGACTGCCCAAGTTACTAAGAGCAAGGGTGCAACTTCTATTAAAGAGGATCTTAAGATGATTAGTATCCAACCGGATTTTGTTGAAGTTAGAAGAGATCCCTTTGGCAAGAATGAATACTTTAAACTTGTTCCTAGGAGTATTGTCATTGAAAACCTCTATGCTATATCTCTAAGGAATTCTAAGTGTTTGATTTAAGAGTTGAACAAAGATGACAAACTTAGATCCTTACTTTATGCCTAGCTAAGGGCGTAAAACTATAGCGCTTGTTGGGAGGCAACCCAATGAATAAAAATATTTTTTGCTTTTTTGCTTTCTGTTCTTGGGTGTTTGCACAATTATGCTACTGTTATGATTGTGTTTTTTGTGTTTTAATTAGTGTTTGTTCCAAGTAAAGCCTTTAGGATCTTCTTGGGTGATAGTTGTTTGATCTTGCTGAAAAACAGAGACTTCTGCGCTCACAAAAACAATTCTCATTTTAACCAGAGTATGATAAAATTCCAATTCTTCTTGCAAAATATTAACATACAAATTTCTCAGGTTTTCCTATTTTTTCATAGTTTTTGGAGTTACAGAAGTGTTTGAAATATTCAGATTGCTACAGACTGTTCTGTTTTTGACATATTCTATTTTCTTTGCATTCTGTTCTTATTTTGATGGCTCTATGGTTTTCTTTGATGAGTTTTTGCCATAGAAAAGTTGGAATACAGTAGATATAATGAAAGAACAAAATATGAATTGGTTTTATACAGTACTTATAGTAGTGATTTTCTTTCTTATACTAACGGATCTCACAAAGGTTTTGTTGGAGTTTTGTGTGATTGAAGTTTTCAAGTTTTGGGTTATGTTACGATGGATAAAGGAATAAGGAGTGAGAAGAGCCTAATGTTGGGGATGCCCCGGCATCCCAAGCTATTATACAAAAGATAGTAAGCAACTAAGCTTGGGGATGCCCCGAGTGGCATCCCCTCTTTCTTCTAACGACCATCGGTATTTTACTTGAAGCTATATTTTTATTCGTCACATACTATGTGTTTTGCTTGGAGCATCTTTTATGATTTGAGTCTTGGCTTGTTTTATTTTGTGTTTTAAGTCTTGATTCCTAGCTGGCCACACCTATTTGAGAGAGCCAAAATTATGCCATGACTTGTTAGAATTGCTCTCTATGCTTCACTTAAATTTTTATGAGCGATGGATTTGCTCTAGTGATTCACATATATCTTTTTGAGCGCGGTGTGCTTTATTATTTTTAAAGAAATGCTCTCTTTCTTCACTTAGATTTATTTGAGAGCTAGTAAAATTTTCAAGAAATTCTCTCTTTCTTCACTTAAATTAATTTGAGAGAAAGAAAATTTATGCTCATGATCTTCACTTATAGTTGTTTGAGCTTATCAAAAGCAACATATGAAAATTAGTTCCAAAGTGATAGATATCCAAGAAAGATATAATAAAAACTTTCATGAAGATCATTGGACAAAATAAACTTGATTTTTGAGATATGATAATGTGATATGTGAGTCATCTTGATGAGTAATTATGCTTTAGTAAGAATAGTTGTGTTAAGGTTTGTGATTCCCTATGCTAGCAAAGTCAATAATTATGCAATGAAATTATATCCTACTTCTGGTGCATTATTGGGTGTTAATTATGCTTAATGCTTGCTTATGAGATTATTCATTCTTGGTTGGTCGCTTCTCAATCTTTCGCTAACCTTCATTTTGCACTAAGTATGATCACTACTTGTGCATCCAAAAACCGTTAAACCAGTTTTGCCATATGAGTCCACTATACCTACCTATATGCGGTATTCTTTTGCTGTTCTAAGCAAATTTGTATGTGCCATCTCTAATATTCAAAATAAATTTCTCTTTTGTCTGCTCGTACCGCTAACAAGGTGGTGAGGGGTGGCTAATATTTTCCATGCTAGATGTGTTATTCTCACGATGAGTGTTTATTTACTTGTCATTGCACGAGAGTAAGGCAAAGGTATTAGGGATGCCCAGTCCCGAAATGAAAAATAAATTTAATTTATGTTGTCAAATAATAAATCCCTTGGAAAGTGTTGGTTATGGAAGGCACCCATGGATACGGTTAGCCATGGAAAGTGAAAGTATGGTGGAAAAAAGGAATAAACTTTAATTTTTGTTTGGGAACTGTCTATGATATATCTAGCATGGAAAGTGTTGGGAAATCTAAGTCGTTTTCGTTGGTGGGAGAAGTATGCCTCTCAAAATGTTTTTATCTCTCAATTTTCGCTTTCAGCTCTGGCACCTCTACAAATACCCACTTCCCTCCGCGAAGGGCCTTTCTTTTACTTTATGCAATTTTTATTTTGAATTTGAGTCTCCATCTTCTCTTATAAAGCACCATGTTGGGGATGTAACTATCGGGTATGACTCGCCCAGCTGGGGCCGGGTCATACCACTGGCGGCTTAAGAAGAGAAGGCCCAGGAAGATGATGAGGATGGCGGTCCATAGAGAAAGCTTTCTTAAAGCCCAAGACCCGGAGTTGATTTGAGGCCCGCGGGTATGAACCGCCATATTGTATGACTTGTATTGTAAGGAAAATTTAGTTGGTTACCGAGCTGGACACGTTGTGTATGAGCCGGCCAGGACTCTGTAAGCCACGGGGCATCCGCCTTTGTATATAAAGGGGTGACCTGGTGGTGGGTTGGGGCAAGAAACAAGAGATCGAGAACTAGGTCAAGCGTATTCGCTCCCTGGTAATCGAAACCCAAGAAATACAACCCCAAACCGGAGTAGGCCTTTTCCTCATCACTGAGGGGCCGAACCAGTATAAACTCTTTGTGTCATTTGTCCCGATTAAACCATCCAAGCTAACCTAGTTGCGATGGCTCCACGACTAAGTCCTTTCGCTAGAGCATCTGTCATGTTAAGTCCACGACAGTTGGCGCCCACTGTGGGGCCAGCGCACGGTGGTTTCGAGTTCTTGAAGGGCCGCTTCGCAGGGATCAA
Organism: Triticum aestivum; assembly: GCF_018294505.1. NCBI lineage: Eukaryota > Viridiplantae > Streptophyta > Magnoliopsida > Poales > Poaceae > Triticum > Triticum aestivum. Next base: position 212,966,629 of record NC_057797.1, read on the forward strand.
GGGATACGCTGTGGGTCGGATGACCAAGAGTCGTCGTGGCAAGCTCTACATCGACGATGCTGGCTGGGGCCCCGAGGCCGACTCAATTGAGTGCGGGTACCAGGTCCCGTTCGACGGAATCCATAACTTCATCGGAAAGATCGACAAGTGCAGACACCTGCACTGACATCATCGAGACGGCTCAGCTTGCACTACCTGCCAAGGTTCGAACCAATGTGAAGCATGCCTTTGTCGGTTTCATCCAATGGGATGGAATTTGAGGAAGGATCTGTGTCTGGCGGTGAGACGGCCATCCACTCTGATGGTGAGTCGTCAACCGGTGAAACCAATTCAATGTATCAACTGTAGGATGGCCGGCTTGGGGGTTGTTTCGATGGCGACAGTATTCCGGACCCCTATGAGCCGCCGAACAGGGTTGCAATCTTCATGGCCGGTACATAGCTGGTGCTTGGTTCGACAACCGCCGCAGCTATGACCTCCAGCTCAACGGCTGCGGTGACGGACGGGGCTAGCGGCTTTGCGCGCCTGCCAGCTCAGGTTCTGACCTAACTACTGGATGCTTTGGCAACATTGATGGGGACAGAGGTAACCCCGGACAGTCAAGAACAACATATAGTGGATGTTGCTAGGCTACGAGATGAGATATCTCAAGCCAAGGAAGAGATAGCGGTTGAGAACGCTAGGATGGCCACAGAGCGAGCTGCTTTGGACGCTCAGGCGCAACAGATTCATGCAGAGTCTTTCCAGCTTACCTTGGATCAAAACGCTTCAAACGCCATCATGAGAAGAAGGCACCAGAGTCGCTTACCTCCGGAGTACGATGTGAGGAACCTTTTTAACACACATGGGGCAGGGACCAGTGACCCGCCCGTACTGAAACGGACGGTTGAGACGCCTGGGACCAGAGCGCCGGTTCAACCGCGTGTTGTGGATCCGCCTCGTTTGGATATGGCTCTGCCTCAGCATGTTCCGACACCACCGGGTTATTATTCTAACCCTCTGGATAATATGATTGGTGAGGCGACACGATTGGCAACTCTCCCAGTGGAAGGTGAGTCTCCGGTTATGATAGAAACGCGAAGGGCCAGAGAAATTCTTCAGACATCATTGGCTCAACAGGAGGCTTATTCGTATAGCCGTCAACAACTTCACTCAACCCCTCGTCCAAGCCGGAGTTATAGTAGACATATGGACTCACCAACAGTTTCCAGCAGTGAGCAACACCGTAACCAGCCTCGTAGGCATGACCCGGCGCGTGGTGGTGTCAATGCTCAGACTTTGGTGGACCAGGGAAACGCGCATCGGGAGGCTCAGCTGGCGGCTTAGCTGGCGACTCCACAGCAATCTCCGGTTTATCCGTCAGCATCGGTGGAGGCAGGAGTGACCTCTAGAACCTTGGGTGTGCCGTGTTTCGTGTCGGCTCTACGCAATGAGCATTTGCCTGAAGATTTCAAGGGCCCTCGTAAGGTGCCTAATTACACAGCGGATCAGCCCCCAGAGGCTTGGATTGAGATCTATGAGATGGCTATGGAGATGTTGGATGTTAGTGATGATGCATGCGCTAAGTATTTCACCATGATGTCGGATGGGCCGGCTCATACTTGGTTGAAAGGGCTACCCGCTAACTCCATTAGGTCATGGGCGGAGTTGAAAACGTGCTTTATCCAAATTTTTAAAGACACATGCAAGAAGCCTATGTCGATTCTGGATTTAGACTCTTGTGTCCAAGGTGAGGGCGAGTCAACAACCAATTGGGTGCGCCGGATCTCAGCTGTTATACACTCATCGGACAGTATCAATGTCGGTTCAGCAGTCCTGATGTTGGAGAAGAATTGTCGTTTCCTCCCCCTTAAGAAGAAACTGGGGCGGCTTAAACACCACTGCAATGACATGGGGGAGCTCATGGCAGTTCTCGTCAAATACGCCGACTCTGATAGTACCAAAGACCCTGAGTCTGATGAGGAGAAGGTTGGTAAGGGGAAGAAGAGCGGCAATGTGAAAGGGCAACAGCATAATACGGCAGGTCAAAGTGGCAACAGTAAGCGCAAGGCTGATGGCGGGTTAGACTTTGTGGCTAACACAAATACGCAGAACAATAATAAGCGTCGTAAGGGCAAGCCACCCCAGCTTGGAGGGCCAAAGTTTAACATTGAGGCGGTGATGAATCTGCCTTGTCCAAAGCATGGTACGCAAGAGAAGCTGGCCAATCATCTATGGAAGGATTGCTTCATCAAGAGGGAATATAGGAATTCCAATTTTTCCAAAATAATCATGGCCTAGATGGCGGCTCAGGATCCGGCTCTCACGGACCTGGCTTTAGTGGTGGTGGCTCAAACTCTGGTTTCCAGGGACAAGGCAATCAAGGTGGTTTCAATCAACAATCTAGTCGAGGGAATCAGCAACAGCAGTCTGGTTATCAGAGTAATCCAAAGCAATTGAATAGTGGTCAGTACCATGTGTTTACCACAAGTTTATGTAAACAGGACCAAAAGGTTCATAAGAGGGCAGTCAACGCGGTTGAGACGGCAATCCCTCGATACTTGCGATGGTCCGAACATCCTATTTTGTGGAGGCGTGAGGATCACCCGCCCCGGGTTGACAATCTGGGTCACTTGGCTTTGGTGGTTGCGCCTCAGGTTGGAGGTTACAAGTTCACTAAAGTGCTCATGGATGGAGGCAGCAACATCAATATCATTTATTATGATACTTTCCGCTGTATGAATTTAACTGATAAGGATCTTAAGCCGTCCTCTACTGTTTTTCATGGAGTGGTTCCCAGTAAGTCGGCGTATCTGGTGGGTAAGGTAGTGTTGGAAGTGGCCTTTGTAGATGATAATGATTTCAGAGCTGAGACGTTGACTTTTGAAGTGGTCAGGATCATAAGCCCTTACCACGCCCTATTTGGATGACCGGCTTATGCTAAAGTTATGGCACGACCTTGTTATGTTTATCTATAGCTCAAGATGCCAGGTCATAAGGGTACCATCACTGTACATGGCAACAGGAAGATAGCTTTGGAGTGTGAAGAGGGCGATGTTGCTTATGCTGAGACTGCCTGTGCAATGGAGGAGTTGAAGTTTTATAAAGATAATGTTGAACCGGCATATATAACACCTTTGAAGAAGCCAACCACAGTGCATGACCCTTTATTGAAATTTAAGTCCACAGATGATACTAAGCTGGTTAACTTTGTTCCTAGTGACTCATCCAAGCAGTTCAGTATCAGTGCTAATATGGATCCAAAATAGGAAAGCGCGCTCATCGAGTTCATCTGTGAGAACTAGGACATCTTTGTATGGAAACCTTCTGACATGCCAGGTGTACCAAGGGACCTCATTGAGCACACTCTTAATGTTGATCCAAAGTTTAAACCGGTCAAGCAATTCCTTTGTCATTTTGATGAAGAGAGGCGCAAGGACATTGGTGAAGAAGTGGCCCGGCTCTTGGCGGCGGGGTTTATCATTGAAGTTTTTCATCCTGAGTGGTTGGCTAACCCGGTGCTGGTGCTTAAGAAGAACGACACTTGGAGGATGTGTGTGGATTACACAGACCTTAACAAAGCCTATCCGGTTGATCCTTTTGCTCTCCCTCATATTGATCATATCATTGATGCTACGGCAGGTTCTGAGAGTTTGAGTTTTTTAGATGCTTACTCTGGTTATCATCAGATCAAGATGGCAGTTAAGGACCAGGAGAAGATGGCTTTCATCACTCCCTTTGGAGCCTTCTATTATGTGTCTATGCCCTTTGGGCTCAAGAGTGCCCAGGCGACTTATCAGCGGTGTGTTCAGAATTGCCTCCATGACCAAACTGGACGTAATGTTCATGCTTATGTAGATGATATTGTTGTGAAATCCAGGAAGAAGGAGACCTTGATAGATGATTTGAAAGAGACCTTTGACAATCTCCGGGTCTACAAAATGATGTTTAACCCGGCCAAGTGTGTCTTTGGTGTGCCAGCAGGCAAACTCTTGGGTTTTTTGGTTTCTCAAAGAGGCATTGAAGCTAACCCAGAGAAAATCAAGGCTATCACTTCTTTAGCTAAGCCGGCGTGTATTAATGATGTCCAGCACCTAGAAGGTCGTATTCCGGCCTTAAGCCGATTCGTAAGCCGGTTGGGTGAGAAGGCTATCCGTGTGTATCAGATGATGAAGAAAACAGATCACTTTGTCAGGAGTGATGCTGTTGATCAAGCATTTGAGGCCTTGAAACAATAGTTAGCTGAGCCGCCAATCCTTGTTGCTCCCATTGATAAGGATCCCTTGTTGTTATAAGTGGCTGCTAATAGTCGAGCCTTAAGTGTGGCAATTGTTGTGGAAAGAAAGGAATCAAGCAAGGAATATCCGGTTAAGCGGCCGGTTTATTATATCAGTGAGGTACTCATTGAATCCAAGCAGAGATATCCACATTGGCAAAAGCTGGTTTATGGGGTGTTCATGGCTAGTCGTAAATTCAAGCAGTATTTCTTTGGTCATCCCATCACTATGGCCAGTTCTGCTCCCTTTGGGGACATTATTCAAAATAGAGAAGCCATAGGTTGGGTAGCCAAATGGGCCATTGAGCTTGGGCCCCATGGTTTGAAGTATATGCCTCGGACAGCTATCAAGTCTCAAGCACTTGTGGATTTTATTAATGACTGGACTAAGCTGCAGATGCCTGAGGAGAAGCCAAGTAGCACATATTGGACTATTCACTATGATGGATCCATGCAGTTGGAAGGCTCAGGGGCTAGAGTTATCTTGACCTCCCCACGAGCTGATAAATGTTGTTATGTTTTGAGGTTGATGTTCCCTTGTAGTAACAATGCAGCTGAGTATGAGGCCTTGCTCCATGGTCTTCGGATGGCTCAAGAAATGAATCTAAGCCGGGTGAGGTGTTTTGGCGACTCAGATTTGGTGGCTCAGTAAGTTTCAAGCACTTGGGGTTCTAAAGATCCACTCATGGCGGCTTACCACTGAGAGGTTGATGCTATTGCTGGTCATTTTAAAGGTTATCAAGTGGAACATGTCAATCGCAGCAAAAATGAGGCGGCTAATGCTTTAAGCCGGTTAGGGTCTCAGCATAAGCCTGTACCACCTAATGTTTTCATTGATATTCTGCATAACCCCTCAGTCAAATTGCCTACAGAGGAAGATCTTGTTGTTCCTAACCCAGAGGCGTAGTTGGTGGCGGCCCTTCATGCTATTCCTGATTGGACAGTTCCATATTTGGCTTATATGACCCGGGGCGAGTTACCTGAAGATGAAACTTTGGCCAGGCAGATAACCCGGCGGTCTAAGTCAATGACTATTGTCAATGGAGAGTTGCACCGATGCAGTGTCACAGGGGTGTTTCAACGTTGTGTTTCTCCTGAGGAGGGCCGTGAGATTCTATGAGAGATTCATGAAGGAGATTGTGGTCATCATGCCGGCTCTAAGTCTCTCGTGGCCAAGGCTTTTCATCATGGGTTTTATTGGCTGACGGCTCATGCTGATGCAGAGGATTTGGTCAGTAAATGTCATGGTTGTCAAAAAAATTCAAGACGAGCTCATGTGCCGGCTCAAGAATTGAGGATGATTCCAATTAGTTGGCCGTTTGCAGTTTTGGGGCTGGCGTTGCGAAGAAGAATACGAAGACGAGAAGGCAAAGGGGGGAAATGAAAAGGAGCCCTGTGATACGTCTCCAACGTATCTATAATTTATGAAGATTCATGCCATATGTACAACAATTTTATATGGTTCTTGTCGTGGAATTGTCATGGAAGATGTCCTCTTGCAAGGACTTAATCGTGGAGCCATCGCAACTAGGAAGCTTAAAGGGGTTAATCGGGACAAAGGACACGCGAGGTTTATACTAGTTCAGCCCCTTATGGTGAAGGAAGGCCTACGTCTAGTTGGGTTGGAATTGCTTGAGGTTTCGATGACCAGGGAGCGAGATATGCTATGCCCGGTTCTCGATCGGTTGTTTCTTACCCCAAGCCGCCAGCGGGTCGTCCCTTTATATACACGGGTCGACGCCCTACGGCTTACAGAGTCCCGGCCGGCTCATAAACAGTGTCCGGCTCGGTGACTAGTTATTTCTACCTTACAATACAAATTACGCCTTCATGGCGGTTTATCACCATGGGCCATAAATCGCCTGTGGGCCTTTAGAGCTTTTATCGAACCGCCATCTTCACGTCTTGGTCTTAGGCTTTAGATGGGCTTCTCTTTGCATAACCCGGCGCCTCCTGGGCGGCTTACGTAAATAGTTATATCCCCAACATTAGGCCCCAGATTGATTTGAACCGGTTCATGTCAATCTTTAAAAACCTTATGAACTGGCCCTTAGTCTTCTGTTTTGTGCAGAAATTTTAACCGCCGTGATGTCATCATCTGGATCCGGGTTAAATCTCCATGATGTCATCTTCAATAAAACTCATATTTTATTCCGTCATATCCTCCAATGGATCTTTGCCTTTACTAACCATCCCGAGAATCGAGGCGTCGGGGCCGCTGGATAATGATGCTTTGGTCTCCTCGTTTCTCGCGCCGTCTTGGTCGGCCCCTCCTTATAAATAGATGCGACCTAGGCCTTCTCCATTTCCTTCAGTCGTCTTCCTCCTCGCACTTCCTTCTTTGTTGCTCAAGCTCCGCCGCCGCCGCCGCCGTCGACCCCCTCGTCTTCACCGACTCAGGCCGCTGCATCACCCTGATCTTGACCAGAAAACGACGGTGACCCTACGCAGTTCTTCTGCATCTGTGAGTTCCTCTTTTCCCCCTTCTCAGATCTGCATTAAAACCGTCTTGAGTTCATCGTCGTTCATCGCCGCCCGACGCAAACCTCCATTAGCTCTCACCTCCAATGCCTTGTTTAGATTATAAAAACAACTTAGAACTGCTGCGGAAAATGTTTATGCTTATCCTGTATGAGAACAGATCTCATTTCCCTTGTTTTTGGAAGCCTTCCGCGAGTATATGAACTTTTCTATACTGTTTTAGATCTAGAAATATTTTCCTTTCCAGAGCATCTCTTGATCTAAAATAATGTTGCAACTTGTGAAACCTGTTTGTTCCACACTTAGCCAAAAAAATGCGTCTGTTGACTCTGTTTCAGCCATACTAGTCCGCGTAGCTGGTTTAAGATAATACCGGCTGTCAGCACCGCTTGCCTCTAGCGACTTAAGAAAACCTTAATCATCTTTAATACTTGCAGCTGTTAAACATTATCACATAGTTACCTGCATGTCATTAGGCCCCTTCTTAAGCCGCCATTTTAAATAACCCAATAATGTTTATTCTTCGGGTTATAATAAACCGGAATAATTTCCTTTATCTTGTTGTAGGCTTCAATTTACCCAATGGCACCCAAAGCTGATAAACCTCCGGTTACCTGCAACTGGGTCCCATCCATTGTTTCAGAGAACAAACTGTCCGAGTTTGTAAAGTCTGGCCATCTGCCCAAGAAGGATGTCATATCTTATCGTGCCCCTGAACCGTCTGAAGAGAAACCTCAACCCAAGGAAGGGGAGGTGATCATTTTTACCGATCACATGAGCCGGGGATTTGCTCCTCCCGGTTCAAAATTCTTTAGAGACGTTCTGCATTTCTTTGACTTAAGACCTCAAGACATCGGGCCCAATTCTGTGTCAAATATCTGCAACTTCCAAGTTTTCTGTGAGGTCTACCTTGGAGAAGAACCCAGCCTACTTTTGTTCAGGGAATTGTTCTATTTGAACCGGCAGAATGAGCGCGCCAACGAACCCAGTCTAGAACTTGGTGGCATCTCGATTCAGCGACGGAGAGACTGCCTTTTCCCTTATGCTGAACTGCCGAGTCATCCAAAGGATTGGAACCAAACGTGGTTCTACTACCAGGATACTTCTCCGGCTGGTGAAAACCCGTTGCCCGGCTTCCGTGCCTTGCGCCTTGAATCCAACCACCCGCTGCCGGACAAGTTGACTGTTGTTGAGAGTCTGTCACTCACCCCCACTATTAAGAAAATCAAAGATCTTTTGGGGAATGGTTTAGATGGCATCGACCTGGTCCGAGTCTGGGTTGCTTGGCGAGTGATTCCGTTAAGCCGCCTCCCCGGCTTAATGTGTACTTACTCAGGCGAAAAGGATGACCCACTGCGTCATAGTCCTGACGACTTACCAGATGATGTGGTGGAAGCTACAACCCAGTCTTTGCTGAAAGAGGGCACAGTGACTAGTAATGCCTTTGGCTTACTTCCTTTCTGCAAGAAGAACCCGGCCCCTCCAGTGAGTTATTATCCTCCACAATTATCTTTATTATGTTATACCTTACCTTTGCTCATAACCCTTTATCCTTCTTCACAGGCAAATAGCGACTTCTGGAAGGTCAAGTATGACCATGAGGCTGCCAAACAAGCCAGAGCAGCGAAAAGAGCCGAAAGAAGAACCGCTAAGCCTGGAACTTCAAGAAAGAGGAAACCCAGCACCTCAGATATGATGAAACTGGATGATACTGAGGATGATGAAGAAGAGGTAACTCCTAATTCCTCTGACTCTTTTATCATCATGTTATTGACATTAATTCCTTTCAGGAGGATACAGGCAATAGCCAAGCTGTTGAAGAGGTAACTATAATCTCCTCCGACTCAAAGCCTTTACCGAGGTTGAAAATCCGAAAAGTGACCCGGAAAGTAAGATTTTCACATCCTTTAGCTTACCAAGACCCTCAATTTCTTTTGAAGCGACAAATTTATGAGAGCCGGAGGCAGACCCGGACTAGCAAAGACGCGGAACTCTCCTCTGGCTTACCTGATGTGACCAGGAAACGCCAGGCTGAGGTTATCTCCGATTTACACCTTCTTTTTCCTTTGGCGGGTTTCATTCGTCAGCCTCTCAATTCTTCTGACTCCAACTATCAGGATATTTCACCTTCCTCCGATGAGTCTATGCAGTCTAACATGCCAGCCTTCAAAACTTCTCCCGGGTAATATGAACTTGTTGTACCTTATGCCTTATTTTACTCATATTTTTTGTATTTAACCTATCTACCTTTTCCACAGTGTGCAAGTAAAGCCCAGCAAAAGGGCAAAAAAGAATAAGCCGCCCCAAGAGCCAGTTGTGACTGAACTAGAGCTGGGCACAGCTGCTCCTGACGCCTCTGCTCATGAGCCGCCGCCTCAACCATCTCATGATGTTCCTATATCTTCCTCTGACCCGCCTACTGAGCAAGCCCTCAACGATTCTGTTAACCCGGAGGCTCCTAGCCCCGCCAAGGCAAATCATCTGGAAGTTGAGATTCTCAAAACTCAGTTTGTTGAGCCGGCACAGCCATATGTACTTGCCAGGTGTTCTAAAGAGGAGTTGGTAGAACGCCGAAAGGCCAAGCTGGACGTCACTGACTATACTCATTTGAGTATTGGAGAGATCGTCTCCGGCTATATCAATCAAGTACATAGCAGCCGTGACCTGGAAATTGATATGGTGAAGCAGATACAGCAAAAATCTGAGGTATGACTCATGCTAGCTTTCTTTAACCATACTTACTGTACCAGCCCCCAAGTCTATTGCTTATAAGTAAATATGTTGTAGACTTTAGAAAATTGCCTAGCACTGCTTATTCGGCTTAGGAAAAAGACATTTAACCCGGTAGCACTTGCGATACACATTAGCCCCCAAGTGCCAAACATCTTTGCTTGCAAAGTGTTTGGGACTTAATTTCCATGAGCCGGAGTAATAATTGAAAATTCTTCAGGATACATTAGCCCCCAAGTGTCAAGTACCTTTGCTTGCAAAGTGCTTGGGACTTAATATTATTTACCATAATCTTGACTACTATCCGGTGCAATGCAGGCCATGATAAGTCAATTTGAATCGGAGATTGTTGACCTGAAGAATCGCATGGCAGCCCAGGAGATTGAAACTCAAAAGGCTAACTCCAAATTTGAATTCAGCGTCTCTGACAAGAGAAGCTGAAGCAAAATTTTGAATCGAAGAAGAAAATTTGGGCTGATGAAAAGGCCGTACTAGTGACCCGGGCCGAGACAGCAGAGGTATCGCTTGCGGAAGCAACGGCCGAACTATCCGACTTAAAGCACCAGATATCTCGAATGGTCTCAGCAATCTTTGGTGAGTGACTTACTCAAACCTTAAACACTGCAAGACTCCTTGAGTGACCATTTCAGTTGTCTCCTCTGACTCACCTTATGCTTAATAACGCAGGCCCCAGGAGCACAAATCTCAAGCAGAACATGGTGATCAAGCTGAAGGTGGTTTATACTGTGGTGGAACAGCTCTACACCGGGTCACAACGTGCTCTGGCCGTTGTGGCTTTATCAAATGATGTTCCCTATCTCCTGCAAGATGTGCTGAAGCGGCTTGCTGTGCTACCTCAGCGAATCCAAGAGTTAAGACGAGCATCTACAAGAGCCGGAGCTATAGCCGCATTGAGCCAGGCCAAGGCATGGCTTCCAGAACTTGACCCTGCTGACATTGCTCTTGGGTATCCAAGTTTGAAGGAAGATGGCACCGCGTTTAATGATAAGGATTTCACCGCCTGTGTGAAGGATATTCGTCCGGTGGCTACCCTTATTGGGAACGACACTGACCTCACCAAGTGTCAGCCGGGTTATGACAAGGAGAATCGGAGAATCCCCACGCCGCATTATAACGATGTCAGCTTGATCCCCCCAACCCGTAAGCACACCTTTGCTCCTGAAGTCGACCCAACTGGTTTAATAGATGACGAAGCTGAGTTTGAGGCCTTGAGTGGCATTGACTGGGCCTCATCATCCTTCCAGGACAAAGCAGCCGGCGGAGAGACGGAGAAGGATAACCCGGAGGCTTCAAATCAACCCCAAGAGTAGATTGTCAGGCGCTACCTACTTATGTCTTTGTAGAAAAACAATTCCGCATCATTCAGACTCGGGGAGTCTTGCAACAGAGTAAAAAATACCTTGAGTTTTGCTATGCCTTTGCGCACGCTTATGGCCCTTAATACTTGCATAAGCCGCCGTCACTATGCACTTTGTAGTTTATATAAATCTGTTATGTCCTTTGCAAAAATACCTTGCATCGCCCTGTGATGCTTACAACTGCTTTTCTGGCTTATATAAACCAACCCCCGAGGGTAAGTTTAACTCCTGAAAATTGGCACATACAGGTTCACCTAGTACTTAACAACCTGATGTAACCAATATTAATCCTGGCGGATTGTAATGTATTCCATTGTATTTTCAAGAGGGTCACAAGATATCCAATATTGACACTTGTAAAATATGATGAACAAAATTCAAGGGTTTCTGATTCGAATACGATCAGTGAACCGTTCCAAAGGGGTTGAGCTAAGATTCGGATACGATCTGTTAGCCTCCAGTGGCTGTGGCGATGCCGATCAAATGGGTATCGACAGCTATGTTCTCTTTGGTTTGAATACGACCTATGTTTGAACAGGAAGCCCCCAAGTGACCATAAGAGTTGTTTAATGACGCTGATTCGAATACGATCCATGTCAGACCCAAAAGGGGTTAAGCTATGATTCAAATATGATCAAGAAGCCCCCAAGTGGGTTTGGCAGTATGCCGATCAAGTGGGTATCGACAGCTATGTTCTCTTTGGTTCGAATACGACCTATGTTTGAATAGGAAGCCCCCAAGTGATCACGGCTAGATTCAGATATGATCATAAATCGGACCGAAGGAAAGCCGGATTCAGATATGATCCGCTTCTCCTTGGTTATCTCCACCACCTGACAAAGAAAACACATAAACCTTTTTTGGGAGTGGAAAAAAGGACAGAGGTCCTGCTTTATTGCTTTATGTAATATCCATAGTATAAGTATATACACATTAGAGCCGATGGCTCAAGTATAATAAGGCCGAAGATGAGCGATATTCCACGGCCGACGGGTCTCCTCCTCCGACTTACGTGAGTCTTTGTGTTCCCGAACATCGATAAGGTAGTATGATCCATTGTTCAGATTCTTGCTGACCACAAAGGGTCCTTCCCAAGGAGGGGATAGCTTGTGCATGTCAGATTGATCCTGGATGAGTCGGAGTACTAAGTCGCCTTCCTGAAAGGTTCTGGATTTAACCTGACGGCTGTGGTAGCGGCGCAGGTCTTGCTGGTAAATCGTCGAGCGGGCTATTGCCAAGTCTCGCTCTTCATCCAACAGGTCAAGTGCATCCTGCCGAGCTTTTTCATTGTCTTCCTCAACATAAGCCGCCACACGGGGTGAGTCGTGATGGATGTCACTTGGCAGGACCGCCTCTGCTCCATACACCATAAAGAAAGGCGTGTAACCCGTAGATCTGTTAGGTGTAGTATTGATGCTCCAGAGTACAGAAGGTAACTCCTCCACCCAACAACCCGGCGTCCACTGCAAGGGGACCAAGAGCTGGGGCTTGATACCCTTCAAGATTTCTTGATTAGCTCGTTCCGCTTGACCATTTGATTGAGGGTGAGCCACAGCTGAAACGTCAAGTCGGATATGCTCTCGTTGACAGAACTCTTCCATAGCTCCTTTGGAAAGGTTAGTGCCATTATCAGTTATGATGCTGTGTGGAAAACCAAAGCGAAAAATCACCTTTTTCATAAACCAGACCGCCGTGGCTGCATCACACTTACTGACTGGCTCCGCCTCCACCCACTTTGTGAACTTGTCAACCGCCACCAAGAGGTGATTCTTTTTATCCTTAGACCTTTTGAAAGGCCCGACCATATCAAGCCCCCAGACTACAAATGGCCAGGTAATTGGAATCATCCTCAATTCTTGAGCCGGCACATGGGCTCGTCGTGAGAATTTCTGACATCCGTCACATTTACTGACCAGGTCTTCCGCATCAGCATGAGCCGTCAGCCAATAAAACCCATGACAGAAAGCTTTGGCCACAAGAGATTTTGAGCCGGCGTGATGACCACAATCGCCTTCATGAATCTCACGAAGGATCTCTTGACCCTCTATAGGTGACACACAACGTTGAATCGCTCCAGTGACACTGTAATGATGTAACTCGCCATTGACAATTGTCATGGACTTGGACCGCCGGACGGTTTGTCTTGCCAAGGTCTCATCTTCAGGCAATTCTCCCTGGGTCATGTAAGCCAAATAAGGCACTGTCCAATCCGGGATAACATGGAGAGCCGCCACCAGCTGTGCCTCCGGGTCTGGTATTGCCAGATCTTCCTCTATAGGTAACTTAACAGAAGGATTATGCAAAATATCAAGAAAGGTATTAGGCGGCACCGGCTTACGCTGAGACCCCAGCCGGCTTAAGGCATCAGCCGCCTCATTCTTCCTTCGATCAATGTGTTCCACTATGTAACCCTTGAAATGTCTAGCCACAGCATCAACTTCACGACAGTAAGCCACCATGAGGGGATCTTTAGAGTCCCACTTGCCTGACACATGTTGAGCCACAAGGTCTGAGTCTCCTAAGCATCTTACCCGGCTCAAGTTCATCTCTTTGGCCATCCGGAGACCATGGAATAGGGCCTCATACTCAGCTGCATTGTTAATGCAAGGAAACATAAGCCGGAGCACATAACAAAATTTGTCACCTCGAGGGGAAGTTAATACAACTCCAGCCCCCGAGCCTTCCAACTGTTTGGACCCATCAAAGTGAATAATCCAATAAGTGTTATCGGGCTTCTCCTCAGGTGCTTGTAGCTCTGTCCAGTCGTTGATGAAATCCACCAAAGCTTGAGACTTAATGGCAGTGCGCGGTACGTACTTCAGACCATGAGGCCCAAGCTCGATGGCCCAGGCGACTCGTCCTGTAGCCTCTCTGTTCTGAATAATGTCTCCCAAGGGGGCAGAACTTACCACAATGATAGGGTGACCTTGGAAGTATTGCTTCAGCTTTCGGCTTGCCATGAACACCCCGTAAACAAGTTTCTGCCAATGAGGATATCTTTGTTTTGACTCGATGAGTACCTCACTGACATAATAAACCGGCCGTTGAACCGGATGTTCCTTACCAGCCTCCTTGCGCTCTACCACAATTGCCACACTGACGGCTCGTGAATTAGCAGCCACATATAACAGCAAAGGCTCTTTCTCAATGGGAGCCGCAAGAACTGGCGGCTCAGATAACTGCCTCTTCAAATCCTCAAAAGTAGCATTAGCAGCATCACTCCAGACAAAGGTGTCTGCCTTCTTCATTAATTGGTACAGCGGTAGGGCCTTCTCACCTAACCGGCTTATGAACTGGCTTAAAGCGGCAACACGACCCGCCAATCGCTGAACATCATTAATACATGCCGGTTTAGCCAAAGAAGTGATTGCCTTAATCTTCTCTGGATTAGCCTCGATGCCCCTGTTTGAGACCAAGAATCCCAAAAGCTTGCCTGCAGGCACACCAAATACACACTTCTCCGGGTTAAGCATCATTTTGTAAACCCGGAGATTGTCAAAGGTTTCTCCGAGATCAGATATCAAGGTTTCCGCCTCTCTGGATTTCACTACTATGTCATCCACATAAGCATGAACATTGCGCCCAATCTGATTGTGGAGACAATTCTGTACACACCATTGATAAGTTGCCTGGGCACTCTTGAGCCCAAAAGGCATAGACACATAGCAAAAGGCTCCAAACGGGGTGATGAAAGCTGTCTTCTCCTGGTCCTTAACTACCATCTTGATCTGATGATAACCAGACTAAGCATCCAAAAAGCTCAAACGCACAGAACCTGCCGTAGCATCAATGATTTGATCAATACGGGGGAGAGCAAAAGGATCAGCCGAACAAGCCTTATTTAAGTCCGTGTAATCCACACACATCCGCCAGGTGCCGTTTTTCTTGAGTACGAGCACCGGGTTAGCCAACCACTCCGGGTGAAAAACTTCGACAATAAACCCAGCTGCCAAGAGCCGGGCGACCTCTTCTCCTATAGCTTTTCGTCGCTCTTCATTGAATCGCCACAGAAACTGCCTGACCGGCTTATACTTCGGATCAATATTAAGAGTGTGCTCAGCGAGTCCTCTCGGTACACCCGACATGTTAGAAGGTTTCCATGCAAAGATGTCCCGGTTCTCACGGATGAACTCGATGAGCGTGCTTTCCTATTTAGGATCCAAGTTGGCACTGATGCTGAATTGCTTAGATGAATCGCCCGGAGTAAAATCAACAAGCTCAGTCTCTGCAGCCGATTTAAACTTCATGGATGGGTCATGCTCCTTAATCGGCTTCTTGAGAGAAGTCATATCTGCCGGGTCAACGTTATCTTGATAAAATTTGAGCTCCTCTGCTGCACAGACAGACTCGGCGTAAGCCGCGTCGCCTTCTTCACACTCCAGGGCCACCTTTCGGCTTCCATGCACAGTGATGGTACCCTTGTAACCCGGCATCTTGAGCTGTAGATAAACATAAAACGGCCGTGCCATGAACTTGGCATAGGCCGGCCGCCCGAACAAAGCGTGATATGGACTCTTGATTTTGACCACTTCAAAAGTTAACTTTTCCACCCTAGAATCATGCTCGTCTCCGAAGGCCACCTCTAGCTCAATCTTACCCACAGGATACGCCGACTTACCGGGCACCACTCCATGGAAGACGGTGTTGGAAGTCTTTAAATTCTTGTCAGTTAAGCCCATGCGCCGAAAGGTCTCGTAATAGAGGATGTTGATGCTGCTACCTCCATCCATGAGCACCTTAGTAAATTTATAACCACCAACCTGCGGTGCCACCACTAGGGCTAGTTGACCTAGATTATCAACCCGGGGAGGGTGATCCTCCCTGCTCTAGACAATAGGCTGTTCCGACCACCTCAAGTAACGAGGGACTACCGGTTCAACAGAATTCACAGCCCTCTTATGAACTTTCTGATCACGTTTACACAAACTTGTGGTGAACACGTGATACTGGCCACTATTTAACTGTTTTGGATGGCTCTGATAACCCGACTGCTGCTGCTGCTGACCTCCTTGACTAGACTACTGTTGATTATAACCACCCTGGTTTCCCCGAAAACCGGATCCTGAACCACCTCCCGGGCCATGAAAGCCGCCGCCTAGGCCCTGATTGCCATCAAACGTATTAGAATTCTTGAAAGCTTTCATGATTACGCAATCCTTCCATAAATGAGTCGCTGGTCGTTCCCGGGTGCCGTGTTTCGGGCAGGGCTCATTGAGTAGTTGCTCAAGAGACGGACCTGACCCACCAAACCAGGGTGGCTTCCCTTTGCGCTTCTGATTGTTACCCTGTGCATTGGCCACAAATTCCGGGTTACCGTCCGCCTTACGCTTATTGCCTCCTTGACTCGCCGGGTTATGCTGCTGACCCTTTCCATTATCGTTCTTCTTTCCCTTCCCTGTCTTTTCCTCATTAGACGCGGGATCCTTGGTACTATCAGAATCGGCATACTTGACTAAAGCCGCCATCAGCGTCCCCATATCATTGCAATCACGCTTAAGGCGCCCCAGCTTCTGTCTCAGAGGATCAAAGCGGCAATTCTTCTCCAGCACGAGAACTGCTGAGCCGGCATCCATCTTGTCAGACGAATGTATTATATCCTTGACCCGGCACACCCAATGAGTCGTAGATTCACCTTCTTCTTGCTTACAATTTGTCAGATCCACAATTGACATAGACTGCTTGCAAGTATCCTTGAAGTTCTGGATGAAACGGGCCTTTAGCTCCGCCCATGAACTAATGGAGTTGGGTGGCAAACCCTTTAACCAAGAACGGGCCGTTCCATCCAACATCATGGTGAAATATTTAGCCATCGCTTCATCACTAACCTCCAGCAGCTCCATAGCCATCTCGTAACTTTCAATCCACGCCCCAGGCTGTAAATCGGCTGTATAATTCGGCACCTTCCAAGGTCCCTTGAAATCCTTGGGCAGACGTACATTACGTAGAGCCGGTACCAGACAAGGAACTCCTCCGGTTCTAGTAGCAATTCCCGCTTCAACGGAAGTCGTCGGGTAAGCCGGTGAGTTCTGTTGGGCTGCTAGCTGAGCCGCTAGCTGAGCCGCCTGCTCGTCCTCCTGACGTATCCGATCCTGAACCGGGTTATACCTGTCGGGCTGGTTCCGGCGCTGAGCGTTACTTGACAAGGCCTCTGACTCCATGTGTCTACTGTAACTCGGGCTCCGGTTTTGACGAGGTGGAGCTAACCAGGGCGGAGGAGTCGAGTGAGTCCTATCCCGGCTGTAGGAGTAGGTTTCTTGCTGAGCTAGGGCTGTTTGGACAAGTTCTCTGATCTTCCGGGTTTCCACCGCTGTTGGATCATCCCCATCTACTGGGAGAGCCGCCAAACGTGCTGATGCTGCGATTAAGTTCTCCATGGGGCTGGAGAAGTGACCCTGTGGTATTGGTACGTAATTGGGCGGTGCCATATTGCCGTGAGGAGGTGCCATCCCCTGAGGCTGGACTGGACCTCCCGCTCCAGATGTAATAAGCTAATTCGCACCTGGCGGGTTACTTGGGCCGGCCCCGGGTGTAGCAAAGAGATTCCGAGGATCATAATTCTGAGGTAAACGGGACTGAGTTTTTTGATGTCTCCTCCTCATTACCTCATTAGATGTGTTTAAGCTCAACGTGAGCTGCAAGGCCTCTGCCTGAAGTTGCTACGCCCGTACGTCCAAAGCCGCCCGCTCTGTTGCTAATCTAGCATCTTCAGCTGCTAAGGTTTCCTTGACCCGGGCGATCTCGTCGCGAACCTGTGCCACCTCTGCCTCATGCTCAGATTGGTTCGCAGGGATGACTGTAATAGTTAACAAAGCCGTAAGCTTATCCATGAGATCCATCAGCACCTGAGCCAGTGAGCGCACAGGGCCTCCTGCCACGGCTGCTCCTAACCCGGACGTTATCGCCGCTGAGGCCGTAGAATTTTGGCCGGGTTGAGTACCAGCCATGAAGACTCCTGCCCAGTTTGGCGACTCTGAGGGGTCCGGAATAGTGCTGCCATCGGAACAGCCCCCAAGCACACCATCTTGAACTTGATACAGCAAATCTGTTGAGCCGGCGGATGAATCACCGTCAGAGAGGACGGTCGGCTCACCATCACCTTCAGATCCTTCAGGAAGTTCACCTCCGTGGATGCAACCCACAAAGGCACGCTTCACGACGGGTTGAGCTCGGGCGGGTTTCGCACGCTGAGCTGTCTCGACGAGGTCGGTGCAGCTGTCCGGCTCAGGGCCCGGCTCACCAATCCGGCCGATGAAGACGTGAATTTCGCCAAAGGGGACCCGGTAGCCGTACTCAATTGAGCCGGCGTCGGGGCCCCAGCCTTCGTCGTCGATGTAGATCTTGCCGCGACGACTCTTGGCCGTCCGGCCAACTACGTATCCCTTGAGCCCTTCGAAGCTGCCCTTCAAGAACTCAAATCCACCGTGCGCTGGCGGTTCGAGCCGGCGGCGCAAGCTGGAATTTTTGAAGATGTGTAGCCGAAAAAACCCGCCGAACAGGAGAATAGATGGCGCAGTGCAAGCCAGCTTGGTTGATGTTGATTAAGCTCTCCTGTCAGGGCGCGCTGGGAGCGGCAATTTGGCCATTATTGAACATTGAATCCTGTTGCAATTTTTACTAGTTTGGTACTTGCCCGCTGGACTCCTATTCCATTATTGTAGGCAGATTGGCCTTTGATCCATCGTATATGCACGCACTGCCCTGGGTATCTCCTTCGCCGTACCCTTCATCAGCATACTAACCTCCAGGCCTTGTACGCCTTGAAACCATCGATGCTGCGGTAACTGAAAAAACTATCACAATCGATAGGTGTTTGGATGTCAGCCTTCATCGGTGACTTGCATGAGAGGTGAGACGAGGCTGTCGAGGCATGGCGACTCTAAGGCCAGGTCATCTTGAGACAGAGACCAGTGATGGCGGACTCTGGCGGAGGCACGGTCAAGCCGTGGTGGCAACTTGCATGTGACAGGTGGTAGATGCTGCGATTGTGGATGCCCACTGGTCTTGCATCGTTGCTTCTGGTCGCATGTCTTTGTCAGAAGTAGTAATTGAAGATTAAACAATTTGATGTGTAGCTTCACCGCCCTTCACGTCACATACTAGTTGGAGGTACTACGTACTAGTATTTTTCCTTTGGTTTCCCCGCCATGAAGTAGTAGCAGCCACGTATGCCGGGACGCCTCGGGACTTGATGGTGCAGGAAAATTGCTTTTACACGGTTCGGACGTGGCTGCAATTATCTTGCGCAGGCGCGCTGAACCAGATCAGTCTCCAATGCTAGGTACCCAAGAGGATCACGCCTGAGGACTGTACATGATCAATACAACTCCGAGCTGATATCAGTCTCAGACACATGTTTGACTGAATTCTCCAACAGCGCAACAACGGAATTTTGATCTTTGGTCGGATTCGACGGATCACCGAAAGACCCGTGCGGTGGTGTACTTCTGCGTATCTGTCTCACGCATAGTTTCTTTCCAAAAACTAATAACGAGGATACGACCTGTAGCGACTCAGCGGCCGCGTGTGAGTTATTACAGTGGAAAACTTTTGTCCGTCTCGGCTTCAAACGGCGACACGGCGAAAATCAATCTAGAGTTAATGGATTGTCCAGTCGCGACGGCGCGCACCGCAACCCTAATTTCTCTTTGACCAAAAATCTTGTATATGTTGCTTTGATTGTTCGTCGGTGATGGCGTCTTCTGTGCCGGCTCTTTTTCACCCAACACATCACGAGCTTCTCGATCCCTCAAGAAAATCCCTCCAAGAACTCAACACCACCGTGCGCAGGCCCCACGGTGGGTGCCAACTGTCGTGGAATTGTCACGGCAGATGTCCTCTTGCAAGGACTTAATCGTGGAGCCATTGCAACTAGGAAGCTTAAAGGGGTTAATCGGGACAAAGGACACGCGAGGTTTATACTAGTTCAGCCCCTTACAGTGAAGGAAGGCCTACGTCTAGTTGGGTTGGAATTTCTTGAGGTTTCGATGACCAGGGAGCGAGATACGCTATGCCCGGTTCTCGGTCGGTTGTTTCTTACCCTAAGCCGCCAGCAGGTCGTCCCTTTATATACATGGGTCGATGCCCTACGGCTTACAGAGTCCCGGTCGGCTCATAAACAGTGTCCGGCTCGGTGACTAGTTATTTCTACCCTACAATACAAATTACTCCTTCATGGCGGTTTATCACCATGGGCCATAAATCGCCTGTGGGCCTCTAGACCTTTTATTGAACCGCCATCTTCACGTCTTGGTCTTAGGCTTCAGATGGGCTTCTCTTTGCGTAACCCGGCCCCTCCTGGGCGGCTTACGTAAATAGTTATATCCCCAACAGTTCTAGTATGATTTGCATGGAACTAACCCGGACTGACGTTGTTTTCAGCAGAACTATCGTGGTGTTGTTTTTTGTGCAGAAATGAAAGTTCTCCAAATGAGCTGAAACTTTTTGACGATTTTTTTGGAACAAAAGAGACCCCCGAAGTTTGTGGGAGGGCCAGAAGAGCCACGAGGAGGGCACAACCCACCAGGGCGTGCATGGCGGGCCTAGCTTGCCCCTGTGGGTTGTGCTCACCTTGAGGCCCATCTTCGCGTGAAATCGACCCCAAAAAAATCCTATAAATAGAGATCCCATCAGAAATAAACCTAGATCAGAAGTTCTGCCACCGCAAGGCTCTGTAGCCACCGAAAACCAATCTAGACCCCGTTCCGGCACCCTGCCGGAGGGGGAATCATCTCCAGTGACCATCTTCATCATCCCGGCGGCCACTGATACATCTCCAACGTATCTATAATTTTTGATTGTTCCATGCTATTATATTATCCATCTAGGATGTTTTATATGCATTTATATGCTATTTTATATGATTTTTGGGACTAACCTATTAACCTAGAGCCCAGTGCCAGTTTCTGTTTTTCCTTGTTTTTGATTTTTACATAAAAGGAATACCGAATGGAGTCCAATTGACGTGCCAATTTTTGATGATTTTTTATGGACCAAAAGAAGCCCCCGGAGTAAAAGAGTTGGGCCAGAAGAGTCCCGGGCCGTCCAGGAGGGTGGGGGCGCGCCCGCTATCTCGTGGATGACTATGGAGACCCCCACTGACGTGAGACCGACGCCAAAAATTCCTATAAATACAAAAACCTCCAAAAAGAAACCTAGATTGGGAGTTCCGTCGCCGCAAGCCTCTGTAGCCACCAAAAACCAATCGGGGCCCTGTTCCGGCACCCTGGCGGAGGGGGATCCATCACCGGTGGCCATCTTCATCATCCCGACGCTCTACATGACGAGGAGGGAGTAGTTCACCCTTGGGGCTGAGGGTATGTACTAGTAGCTATGTGTTTGATCTCTCTCTCTCTCTCTCTCGTGTTCTTGATTCGCACAATCTTGATGTATCGTGAGCGTTGCTATTATAGTTGGATCTTATGGTGTTTCTCCCCCTCTACTCTCTTGTAATGGATTGAGTTTTCCCTTTGAAGTTCTCTTATCAGATTGAGTCTTTGAGGATTTGAGAACACTTGATGTATGTCTTGCATGTGCTTATCTATGGTGACAATGGGATATTCACGTGATCCACTTGATGTATGTTTTGGTGATCAACTTGCGAGTTCCGTGACCTTGTGAACTTATGCATAGGGGTTGGCACACGTTTTCGTCTTGACTCTTCGGTAGAAACTTTGGGGGAACTCGTTGATGTTCTTTGTGGTTTTTGAATAGATGAATATGAGATTGTGTGATGCATATCGTATAATCATACCCACGGATACTTGAGGCGACATTGGAGTATCTAGGTGACATTAGGGTTTTGGTTGATTTGTGTCTTAAGGTGTTATTCTAGTACAAACTCTAGGATAGATCGAACGGAAAGAATAGCTTCGTGTTATTTTACTGCAGACTCTTGAATAGATCGATCAGAAAGAATAACTTTGAGGTGGTTTCGTACCCTACAATAATCCCTTCGTTTGTTCTCCGCTATTAGTGACTTTGGAGTGACTCTTTGTTGCATGTTGAGGGATAGTTATATGATCCAATTATGTTATCCTTGTTGAGAGAACTTGCACTAGTGAAAGTATGAACCCTAGGCCTTGTTTCGAAGCATTGCAATACCGTTTGTGCTCACTTTTATCATTAGTTACCTTGCTGTTTTTATATTTTCTGATTACAAAAACCTATATCTACCATCCATATTGCACTTGTTTCACCATCTCTTCTCCGAACTAGTGCACCTATACAATTTAACATTGTGTTGGGTGTGTTGGGGACACAAGAGACTCTTTGTTATTTGGTTGCAGGGTTGCTTGAGATAGACCATCTTCATCCTACGCCTCCCACGGATTGATAAACCTTAGGTCATCCACTTGAGGGAAATTTGTTACTGTCCTACAAACCTATGCACTTGGAGGCCCAACAACGTCTACCAGAAGAAGGTTGTGTAGTAGACATCAAGCTCTTTTCTGGAGCCGTTGCCGGGGAGGTTAGCGCTTGAAGGTATATCTTTAGATCTTGCAATCGAATCTTTCAGTTTCTTGTTTTATCACTAGTTTAGTCTATAAAAAAACTACAAAAAATGGAATTAAGTTTGCCTCATATGCTTCATCTTTTTAATGTCTTTCGTGAAAATAAGGATTCCGATAATTGTGCCATAGTGTTAGAAGAAGAATGTATTAAAATGTTTGGAACTAAATCTTTTGATGATGAGCATGATTGCAATGTTGTTAGTATGAATTCTTTGAATACCCATGATGCTAATGATATGCAAAGCCACAAGCTTGGGGATGCTATGTTTGATGAAGATGATATTTTTTGTCCCCCAAGTTTTGATGAGCAAATTTATTATGATGAAAGCATCCCTCCTATCTATGATGATTATTGTGATGACACGTATGCTATAAAGAATAATGATATCCAAGAAACTTGTCATCATGATTTTAACTTTCAATTGTATTATGCCTCACATGATAGTTATTTTGTTGAGTTTGCTCCCACTACTATTCAGGAGAAGAAATTTGCTTACGTGGACAGTAATAAAAAGTCTATGCTTGTAGATCATGAAAATAATGCTTTATGTGTTGGCTATATTGTTGAATTCATTCATGGTGCTACTGAAAATTATTATGAGGGAGGAACATATGCTTGTAGGAATTGCAATAATA
The DNA here is from genome assembly GCF_018294505.1 of Triticum aestivum. Classification (NCBI taxonomy): domain Eukaryota; kingdom Viridiplantae; phylum Streptophyta; class Magnoliopsida; order Poales; family Poaceae; genus Triticum; species Triticum aestivum. The sequence goes on from NC_057797.1 coordinate 212,989,620, forward strand.
TCAAGTTTCCTATCTATGTGTTGAAAATCTTGAAGCTACGCTTGTTTTACCTTCCTATGCAAGTTGATTCTTGTTCCCATAAGTTGTTTGATCACAAAATCCTATGCATAGGAAGTGGGTTAGACTTAAATGTGCTAGTCATATTATTCATGATGCTCCCATTATGTTTCAATTCCCATCTTTTATTTGAGCATCATTGAAATCATCATGCCTAGCTAGAAAGGCATTAAAGAAAAGTGCTTGTTGGGAGACAACCAAACATTTATACCTACTGTTTTTGTGTGTTCACATGATTAAGATACTGTAGTAATCATGTTTTATAGCTTTTGTTTCAATAAAGTGCCAAGTAAAGCCTTTAGGATCTTCTTGGGTGATTGTTGTTTGATCTTACTGATAAAAACAGAAAGTATGTGCTCACGAAAATAATTTTCGTTTTTTACCAGAGAGCGATAAAAATACCAATTCCAACTGCAGTAGATCAATATACAAATTTTCCTGGTCATCAATTTTTCATAATTTTTGGAGTTACAGATGTATTCGAAACCTCCAGATTACTACAGACTGTTCTGTTTTTGACAGATTCTGTTTTCTATGTGTTGTTTGCTTATTTTGATGAATCTGTGAGTAGTATCGGAGGGTATGAACCATAGAGAAGTTGGAGTACAGTAGATATTACACAAATATGAATTTAGAATGAGTTCACAACAGTACCTAAGTGGTGATTTATTTTCTTATACTAACGGAGCTTACGAGTTTTCTGTTAAGTTTTGTGTTGTGAAGTTTTCAAGTTTTGGGTAAAGATTTGATGGACTATGGAATAAGGAGTGGAAAGAGCCTAAGCTTGGGGATGCCCAAGGCACCCCAAGGTAATATTCAAGGACAACCAAGAGCCTAAGCTTGGGGATGCCCCGGATGGCATCCCCTCTTTCGTCTTCGTTCATCGGTAACTATACTTGGAGCTATATTTTTATTCACCACATGATATGTGTTTTGCTTGGAGCGTCATTTTATTTTATTTTGTTTTGCTTGCTGTTTGAATAATATACGAAGATCTGAAATTCTTAAATATTAGAGAGTCTTCACATAGTTGCATAATTATTCGACTACTCATTGATCTTCACTTATATCTTTCGGAGTAGTTCGCCATTTGCTCTAGTGCTTCACTTATATTATTTTGAGAGTCCTACATAGCATGGTAATTTGCTTTGGTTATGAAACTAGTCCTAATATGATGGGCATCCAAGATGGGTATAATAAAAACTTTCATATAGAGTGCATTGAATACTATGAGAAGTTTGATACTTGATAATTGTTTTGAGATATAAAGATGGTAAAATTAGAGTCGTGCTAGTTGAGTAATTGTGAAATTGAGAAATACTTGTGTTGAGGTTTGCGAGTCCCGTAGCATGCACGTATGGTAACCGTTGTGTGACAAATTTGAAGCATGAGGTGTTCTTTGATTGCTTTCCTTATGAGTGGTGGTCGGGGACGAGCGATGGTCTTTTCCTACCAATCTATCCCCCTAGGAGCATGCGCATAGTGCTTGGTTTTGATGACTTGTAGATTTTTGCAATAAGTATGTGAGTTCTTTATGACTAATGTTGAGTCCATCGATTATACACACTCTCACCCTTCCATCATTGGTAGCCTCTTCGGTACCGTGCATTGCCCTTTCTCACCTCGAGAGTTGGTGCAAACTTCGCTGGTGCATCCAAACCCCGTGATATGATACGCTCTATCACACATAAGCCTCCTTATATCTTCCTCAAAACAGCCACCATACCTACCTATTATGGCATTTCCATAGCCATTCCGAGATATATTGCCATGCAACTTTCCACCATTCCATTTATTATGACACGCTTCATCATTGTCATATTGCCTTGCATGATCATGTAGTTGACATTGTATTTGTGGCAAAGCCACCACTCATAATTTTTTATACATGTCACTCTTGAATCATTGCACATCCCGGTACACTGCCGGAGGCATTCATATAGAGTCATATTTTGTTCTAGTATCGAGTTGTAATTTTTGAGTTGTAAATAAATAGAAGTGTGATGATCATCATTATTAGAGCATTGTCCCGTGTGAGGAAATAGAAAAAGAGAAAGGCCAAACAAAAGAGAAGGCCCAAAAACAAAAAATGAGAGAAAAAGATAGAAGGGGCAATGCTACTATCCTTTTACGACACTTGTGCTTCAAAGTAGCACCATGGTCTTCATGATAGAGAGTCTCTTATTCTGTCACTTTCATATACTAGTGGGAATTTTCATTGTAGAACTTCGCTTATATATTCCAACAATGCGCTTCCTCAAATGCCCTAGGTCTTCGCGAGCAAGCAAGTTGGATGCACACCCACTTAGTTTCTTTTGTTGAGCTTTCATACATTTATAGATCTAGTGCATCCGTTCCATGGCAATCCCTACTCCTCACATTGACATCAATTGATGGCCATCTCCATAGCCCGTTGATTAGCCACGTCGATGTGAGACTTTCTCCTTTTTTGTCTTCTCCACACAACCTCCATCATCATATTTTGTTCCACCTATAGTGCTATGTCCATGGCTCGCGCTCATGTATTGCGTGAAAGTTGAAAAAGTTTGAGAATACTAAAGTATGAAACAATTACTTGGCTTGTCATCGGGGTTTTGCATGATGGGAGCATTTTGTGTGACGAAAATGAAGCATGGCCAAACTATATGATTTTGTAGGGATGAGCTTTCTTTGGCTATGTTATTTTGAGAGGACATAATTGCTTGGTTAGTATGCTTGAAGTATTATTTTTTTATGTCAATATTAAACTTTTGTCTTGAATCTTATGGATCTGAATATTCTTGCCACAATAGAGAAGATTATATTGATGAATATGTTAGGTAGCATTCCACATCAAAAATTCTGTTTTTATCATTTACCTACTGGAGGACGAGCAGGAATTAAGCTTGGGGACGCTTGAGACGTCTCCAATGTATCTATAATTTTTGATTGTTCCATGCTATTATATTATCCATCTAGGATGTTTTATATGCATTTGTATGCTATTTTATATGATTTTTGGGACTAACCTATTAACCAAGAGCTCAGTGCCAGTTTCTGTTTTTTCCTTGTTTTTGAGTTTTACAGAAAAGGAATACCAAACAGAGTCCAATTGACACGCCAATTTTTTATGATTTTTATGGACCAAAAGAAAACCCAGAGTAAAAGAGTTGGGCTAGAAGAGTCTCGGGCCGTCCACAAGGGTGGGGGCTCGCCCTACCCCCCCCCCCCCCCGGCATGTCCCCTATCTCGTGGATGACTCGGAGACCCCCCTGGCGTGAGACCGACGCCAAAAATTCCTATAAATACAGAAACCCCTGAAAAGAAACCTGGATCGGGAGTTCCACCGCCGCAAGCCTCTGTAGCCACCAAAAACCAATCGGGACCCTATTCCGGCACCCTGTCGGAGGGGGGATCCATCACCGGTGGCCATCTTCATCATCCCGGCGCTCTCCACGACGAGGAGGGAGTAGTTCACCCTTGGGGCTGAGGGTATGTACTAGTAGCTATGTGTTTGATCTCTCTCTCTCTCGTGTTCTTGATTCGCACGATATTGATGTATCACGAGCTTTGCTATTATAGTTGGATCTTATGATGTTTCTCCCCCTCCACTCTCTTGTAATGGATTGGGTTTTCCCTTTGAAGTTATCTTATCGGATTGAGTTTTTAATGATTTGAGAACACTTGATGTATGTCTTGCATGTGCTTATCTGTGGTGACAATGGGATATTCACGTGATCCACTTGATGTATGTTTTGGTGATCAACTTGCGAGTTCCGTGACCTTGTGAACTTATGCATAGGGGTTGGCACACGTTTTCGTCTTGACTCTCCAGTGGAAACTTTGGGGCACTCTTTGAAGTTCTTTATGTTGGTTGAATAGATGAATCTGAGATTGTGTGATGCATATCGTGTAATCATACCCACGGATACTTGAGGTGACATTGGAGTATCTAGGTGACATTAGGGTTTTGGTTGATTTGTGTTTTAAGGTGTTGTTCTAGTACGAACTCTAGGATAGATCAAACAGAAAGAATAGCTTCATGTTATTTTGCTACGGACTCTTGAATAGATCGATCAGAAAGAATAACTTTGAGGTGGTTTCGTACCCTACAATAATCTATTCGTTTGTTCTCCGCTATTAGTGACTTTGGAGTGACTCTTTGTTGCATGTTGAGGGATAGTTATATGATCCAATTATGTTATCCTTGTTGAGAAAACTTGCACTAGTGAAAGTATGAACCCTAGGCCTTGTTTTGAAGCATTGCAATACCGTTTGTGCTCACTATTATCATTAGTTACCTTGCTGTTTTTATATTTTCAGATTATAAAAACCTATATCTACCATCCATATTGCACTTGTTTCACCATCTCTTCGCCGAAATAGTGCACCTATACAATTTACCATTGTATTGGGTGTGTTGGGGACATAAGAGACTCTTTGTTATTTGGTTGCAAGGTTGCTTGAGAGAGACCATCTTCATCCTACGCCTCCCATGGATTGATAAACCTTAGGTCATCCACTTAAGGTAAATTTGCTATTGTCCTACAAACCTCTGCACTTGGAGGCCCAACAACGTCTACAAGAAGAAGGTTGTGTAGTAGACATCAGCCACCGCGATGAGGAGGGAGTAGTCCACCCTTGGGGCTGAGGGTTTGTACCAGTAGCTATGTGTTTAATCTCTCTCTCTCTCTCTCTCTCTCTCTCGTGTTCTTGAGATGGCATGATCTTGATGTATCGCGGGCTTTGTTAATATAGTTGGATCATATGGTTTTTTTACCCTCTCTATCTTGTTGTGATGAATTGAGTTTTTCCCTTTGAGATTTCGTTGTTATCGGATTGAATACTTTTATGGATTTGAGAGCACTTGATATATGTCTTGCAAATGATACTCGTGGTGACAATGGGTTATTATTTTGATTCACTTGATATATGTTTTGCCACTCAACTCGCAGATTCCTGAGGTGACATTGGGGTACTCTACGCATAGGGGTTGATGCACGTTCTCGTTTTTGTTTCTCCGGTAGAAATCTTGGGGCACTAATATGTCTCCAATGTATCTATAATTTTTGATTGCTCCATGCTATTATATTATCTATTTTGGATGTTAATGGGCTTATTTTTACACTTTTATATTATTTTTGGGACTAACCTATTAACCGGAGGCCCAGCCCAAATTGTTGTTTTTTGCCTATTTTAGAGTTTCGCTGAAAAGAAATATCAAACGGAGTCCAAACGGAATGAAACCTTCAGGAGCATTATTTTTGGAACAAACGTGATCCAGGAGACTTGGAGTGGACGTCAAGAAACAATCGTGGAGGCCACGAGGCAGGGGGCGCGCCCTCCACCCTCATGGGCCCCTCGTGGCTCCACCGACGTACTTCTTCCTCCTATATATATACATATACCCCGCAAATATCCAGGAGCACCACGAAACCCTATTTCCACTGCCGCAACCTTCTGTACCCAAGAGATCCCATCTTGGGGCCTTTTTCGGAGCTCCGCCGGAGGGGGCATTGATCACGGAGGGCCTCTACATCAACTCCATGGCCCCTCCGATGATGTGTGAGTAGTTTACTTCAGACCTTCGGGTCCATAGCTAGTAGCTAGATGGCTTCTTCTCTCTCTTTGGATCTCAATACAAAGTTCTCCTCGATTCTCTTGGATATCTATTCGATGTAATCTTCTTTTGCGGTGTGTTTGTCGAGATCCGATGTTGTGGGTTTATGATCAAGTCTATCTATGAAAAATATTTGAATCTTCTCTGAATTCTTTTATGTATGATTGGTTTATCTTTGCAAGTCTCTTCGAATTATCAGTTTGGTTTGTCCTACTAGATTGATCTTTCTTGCAATGGGAGAAGTGCTTAGCTTTGGGTTCAATCTTGCGGTGCTCGATACCAATGACAGAAAGGGAAATGACACGTATTTTATTGTTGCCATCGAGGATAAAAAGATGGGGTTTACATCATATTGCATGAGTTTATCCCTCTACATCATGTCATCTTGCTTAAGGCGTTACTATGTTCTTATGAACTTAATACTCTAGATGCATGCTGGATAGCGGTCGATGTGTGGAGTAATAGTAGTAGATGCAGAATCGTTTCAGTCTACTTGTCTCGGACGTGATGCCTATATACATGATCATGCCTAGATATTCTCATAATTATTCGCTTTTCTATCAATTTCTTGACAGTAATTTGTTCACCCACTGTAATACATATGCTATCTTGAGAGAAGCCACTAGTGAAACCTATGGCCCCCGGGTCTATTCTCCATCATACAAGTTTCCAATCTACTTTATTTTGCAAGCTTTACTTTCAATCTATATCATAAAAATACCAAAAAAAATTATCTTATTATTATTATCTCTATCAGATCTCACTCTTGCAAGTGGCCATGAAGGGATTGACAACCCCTTTATCGCGTTGGTTGCGAGGTTCTTATTTGTGTGTGTAGGTACGAGGTGACTCGCGCATGGTCTCCTACTGGATTGATACCTTGGTTCTCAAAACTGAGGGAAATACTTACGCTGCTCTACTGCATCACCCTTTCCTCTTCAAGGAAAAACCAATGCAGTGCTCAAGAGGTAGCAGGCACTCTTTGAAGTTCTTTGTGTTGGATTGAGTATTATGAATCTGAAATTATTTGGTGTTATTTTAGTATGAACTCTTGGATAGATCAATTGGAAAGAATAGCTTCGAGGTGATTTCGTACCCTACAAACAATTTCTTCTTATATTCTCCGCTCAATAGGAACTTTGGAGTGATTCTTCATCACACTTTGAGGGGTGGTTATATGATCCAATTATATTAGCACTTTTGAGAGATTGCACTAGCGAAAGTACGGACCCTAGGCCTCATTTTCAAGCATTGCAATACCGTTTTTGTGCCCATTTACTATTTTCTACCTTGCTGTTTTTATTTATTCAGATTATAAAAATATATTTCTACCATCCATATTACACTTTTATCACCATCTCTTCGCCGAACTAGTGCACCTATACAATTTGCCATTGTATTGGGTGTGTTGGGGACACAAGAGACTTTTTATTATTTGGTTGCAGGGTTGCTTGAGAGAGACCATCTTCATCCTACACCTCCCACGGATTGATAAACCTTAGGTCATTCACTTGAGGGAAATTTGCTACTGTCCTACAAACCTCTGCACTTGGAGGCCCAACACCATCTACAAAAAGAAGGTTGTGTAATAGACATCAGCCACCACGATGAGGAGGGAGTAGTCCACCCTCGGGGCTGAGGGTTTGTACTAGTAGCTATGTGTTTAATCTCTCTCTCTCTCTCTCTTGTATTCTTGAGATGGCACGATCTTGATGTATCGCGGGCTTTGTTAATATAGTTGGATCATATGGTGTTTTCGCCTCTCTATCTTGTTGTGATGAATTGAGTTTTTCCCTTTGAGATTTCGTTGTTATCCGATTGAATACTTTTATGGATTTGAGAGCACTCGATATATGTATTGGAAATGAATACTCGTGGTGACAATGGGGTATTATTTTGATTCACTTGATATATGTTTTGGCACTCAACTCCCGGATTCCCGAGGTGACGTTGGGGTAATCTACGCATAGGGGTTGATGCACGTTCTTGCCTTTGGTTCTCCCGTAGAAATATTGGGGCACTCTTTGAAGTTCTTTGTGTTGGATTGAGTATTATGAATCTGAAATTATTTGGTGTTATTTTGGTATGAACTCTTGGATAGATCGATCGGAAAGAATAGCTTCGAGGTGGTTTCGTACCCTACAAACAATTTCTTCTTATGTTCTCCGCTTGATAGGAACTTTGGAGTGATTCTTCATCACACTTTGAGGGGTGGTTATATGATCCAATTATATTAGCACTTTTGAGAGATTGCACTAGCGAAAGTATGGACCCTAGGCCTCATTTTCAAGCATTGCAATACCGTTTTTGTGCCCGTTTACTATTTGCTACCTTGCTGTTTTTATTTATTCAGATTATAAAAATATATTTCTACCATCCATATTACACTTTTATCACCATCTCTTCGCCGAACTAGTGCACCTATACAATTTTCCATTGTATTGGGTGTGTTGGGGACACAAGAGACTTTTTATTATTTGATTGTAGGGTTGCTTGAGAGAGACCATCTTCATCCTACACCTCCCACAGATTGATAAACCTTAGGTCATCCACTTGAGGGAAAATTGCTACTGTCCTACAAAACTCTGCGCTTGGAGGCCCAACATGTGTCTACAAGAATAAAGTTGCGTAGTAGACATCACTCTGCCCCTATTTATAAGGAGGTGGATAACAGGCAAGCATGGGAATCGAGGAGGCCAAAATTGATTATGTGGCTGCGCGGGCGCCTCGAATTTCGGAAGTCCAATGAAGATAAAAGATCTGTAGAGATATTCTGAGCTTCGTGCGGAGTTAATACAAGATGACGTCATGGCAGGTTAGCATGATTCTGTGAGGTGGTGTCATTGCGGATTATAGCAAATTCATAAAGTTGACGATGCAAGATTCTGCTAAGATAGGTATTGAAGATTGATGTGAACAAGTTAAAATCAACCTGGGGCCTAATGTTGGGGATGTAACTATCGGGTATGACCCGCCTAGGAGGGGCCGGGTCATGCCACTGGCGGCTTAAGAAGAGAAGGCCCAGGAAGATGATGAGGATGGTGGTCCATAGAGCAAGCTTTATGAAAGCCCAAGACCCGACGGAGGTGATTGAGGCCCGCGGCTATGAACTGCCATATTGTATGACTTGTATTGTAAGGCAAATTTAGTTGGTTACCGAGTAGGACATGTTGTGTATGAGCCGGCCTGGACTCTGTAAGCTGCCGGGCATCAGCCTGTGTATATAAAGGGATGACCCGGCGGCGGGTTGGGGCAAGAAACAAGAGATCGAGAACTAGGTCAAGATTATTCGATCCCTCGTAATCGAAACCCAAGCAACAAAACCCCAAACTGGAGTAGGCCTTTTCCTCATCACCGAGGGGCCGAACCAGTATAAACTCTTTGTGTCCTTTGTCCCGATTAACCCCTTCGAGCTAACCAAGTTGCGATGGCTTCACGACTAAGTCCTTTTGCTAGGGCATCTTCCATGTTAAGTCCACGACACACCAACTAGGAGGCACTATGATCATACTTGAGCATTGGGTGTAGTTAATATGCGAGTGTGTTTCATGAATGGATCAATGATTGAGCATAATGGGCTAGGGATAGCTTATTTTAGCGTTGATATTGACATGGTTGCTTGTTGGCATGCTTGAGTATTTAAATTATCATGTCAAAACTAGACTATTGCTTTGAACAATATAAAAGTCCAAATGTCCATGCTATAAAGAAAAGAATATGATATGACATGTTAGGCAGCATTCCACATCAAAAATTCTGTTTTTATCATTTACCAACTCAACGACGAGCAGGAATTAAGCTTGGGGATGCTGATACGTCTCCAATGTATATATAATTTTTTATTGTTCCATGCGGTTATATTATCAATCTTGCATGTTTTATAATCATTTTATAGTCATTTTATATCATTTTTGGTACTAACCTATTGACATAGCGCCAAGTGCCAGTTGTTGTTTTCTGCATGTTTTTTACATCGCAGGAAATCAATACCAAACGGAGTCCAAATGCAGCGAAACTTTTAGGAGACTTTTTTGGACTAGAAGACAACCAATGGGCCGAAGAAGCACCTGGGAGTGCTCCGAGGGGAGCACAACTCACCAGGGCACGCCAGGAGGCCCAAGCGCGCCCTGGTGGGTTGTGCCCCCTGAACTGCCTATTTGCTCTATAAATATCCCAATATTTCATAAACCCCAGGGGAGTCGGTGAAAATCAGTTCCAGCCGCCGCAGAGTCCAAAACCACCAGATCCTATCTAGACACCTTCACAGAGGGGTTCACCACTTCCATTGGTGCCTCTCCGATGATGCGTGAGTAGTTATTTGTGGACCTTCGGGTCCGTAGTTAGTAGCTAGATGGATTCCTCTCTCTCGTTTGATTCTCAATACAATGGTCTCTTGGAGATCCATATAATGTAACTCTTTTTTGCGGTTCGTTTGTTGGGATCGGATGAACTTTGAGTTTATGATCAGATCTATATTTTTATCCATGAAAGTTATCTGAATCTTCTTTGATCTCTTATATGCATGATTGCTTATAGCCTCATATTTCTTCTCCGATATTTGGGTTTTGTTTGTCCAACTTGATCTATTTATCTTGCAATGGGAAGAGGTGCTTTGCGATGGGTTTGATCTTACGGTGCTTGATCCCAGTGACAGAAGGGGAACCGGCATGTATCTATTGTTGCTATTAAGGATAACAAGATGGGGTTTTGTCGTGGAATTGTCACGGCAGATGTCCTAGCGAAAGGACTTAGTCGTAGGGCCATCGCAACTAGGAAGCTTAAAGGGGTTAATCGGGACAAAGGACACAAGAGGTTTATACTGGTTCGGCCCCTTACGGTGAAGGTAAGGCCTAGTCCAGTTGAAGTTGTATTGCTAGGTTTCGATAACCAAGGAGCTAATCCGCTTGCTTGGCTATCGGTCTCTTATTTCTTGTCCTAAGTCGCCGCCGGGTCGTCCCCTTATATACATGGGTTGACGCCTGGCAGCCTACAGAGTCCCGGCCGGCTCATAAAACATGTCCAGCTCGGTGACTTATTTTATATGCCTTTCTTTACAAGTCTTTCTTTACATACGGAGGTTTACAATATTGGGCCTTAAGTCGCCTCTGGGCTTAGGCCTTCTACAAGTCTTAATAAACTATCACTTTGCATATTACTAGGCTTCTTTTGTAACCCGCCATTGGGGTTGACCCGGCCCCTCCTCGGCGGGTCTTACCTGGTAGCTATATTCCCAACATTAGGCCCTAGGTTGACTTGAACTTTGTTCTTTGTCAATCTTCAATACTTAAACAAAATCCATCTTCCTCTCTCTGTAAAATCTCTGTAACCCGCCATGACGTCATCTTCTAAAAACACGAAAGCCTGCTATGACGTCATCTTCAACGGATCTTTATCCTTAAATGTCTTCCGAGAATTGAGGCATCCGTTTAGTTGGATAATCATTATTTGGGTCTTCCTCGATTTTCGCACCTGCCTGTTCGCTTATCCCCTTATAAATAGGCACGACCTGGTCTTTCTCATTCTTCCCTCTCTTCGTCTCCTTCCTCTCGCAACCCTACTGCTGCTGGAGCTCCGCCGCCATCGCAGAGCACCTCGTCTTTGTCGACCTTGGCCGCTGCATCAACCTAAATCGGTCTAGAGAACGACGGCGACCTCCGCAGAAGATCCGTGGTTGTAAGTGTTTCCCTTCCTGCTCCTCAGATCCGCATTAGGGTTTCTAGGTTTCTGTGTGTTCTTCATAGTTCATCACAGTTTCTTCGTAGTTCTTCCACTGTAGCTTCTTCTTGATCCAAAAAGAACATATACTCGTGCAGTAGTTGTTTTGTGCCCATTCTTGATACTAGTAGATCCCTTTTTCTGGTACAAAGGCCTCATTAGAACTCACGAACTCATATGTGCTAGATTTTTAGGTCTAGAATATTTTCCATTTTGAACGGCCATTTGATCCAGAGTAATATCAAGAAATTAGGAAACTTGTTTGTTTCAACACTTAGCCAATTCTGTTTCTGGCATTTCTCAAATATCTATAGTCATGGAGGCTTATTACGCCGGCTCACTTTTTTCCCTTATATAACATTAGCCCTTACTTAAGCCGCCATTACTCATTTGCACCATCATAAGTTAACTTCACCATTGAATTGAACTGGCACGTTACTTTCTTTTCAGTTTGTCCTTTGATCATCATGCCGTCAAAAGCACCGACTGTCTGCAACTGGGTCCCTTCCACAGTAACTGAAGATACCTTGAAGGAATTCTTCACCATAGGATTTTTGCCAGGGAAAAGTGTTATGTCTTATCGTGCACCTGACCCGGACGAGGAACGGCCTAATCCCAAAGATGGTGAAGTTATTATTGTCTTCACTGACCACATGAATCGGGGTTTTTCACCACCTGGCTCAAAGTTCTTCAGAGACGTTCTTCATTTTTTCAAACTCCACCCTCAAGATCTTAGACCCAATTCCATATCCAACATCTGCAATTTCCAAGTTCTCTGTGAGGTGTATCTTCAAGAAGAGCCGACTGTGGAACTCTTCAAAGAGTATTTTTATCTGAACCGCCAGAATGAGTGTACCAATGGCCCTAGCTTGGAACTTGGATCTCAATTCAGCGCCGACAGGGCGCCGTATTTCCCCTAATAGTCTTACCAAGTCATCCCAAAGACTAGAATTATACCTGGTTCTATTGCCAAGACATGTCACCAGCCAATGAAAAGCCACTGCCGGGTTATCGCGCGGAGCGTCTAGATTCCAAGTTTGCACTCCCTGATAAGCTTACTGCCGCTAAACGCAAGAAGCTTATTCCATCTATTAAAAGGATCAATGCCTTATTGGGGAATGGCTTAACCGGAGTTGACTTGATCCGTTGCTGGATCTCGTGGCGGGTCATCCCTCTAAGCCGCCGATCCAAACTGATGTATGACTATGGCGGAGGCCTAGATGACTCTCTTCGTCACAACTCCGTTCAACTAACTGAAGAAGATATTGTTTCAATGTCAACCCTCCTTGTGAATGGAAAATATGAAGACTGCAGTAAAGTCGGGTTAAACCCCTTCTACAAACTTAACCCGGCGCCAGAGGTAAAAAACCCCTAACCTCTTTCTCTTTGTGTTTTCCTCAGTAGTTTTAAATGCTTGCATGACCTTTTATCCTGTTTATTTGTTTACAGGCCAAATCTGACTTCTGGAAGGCCAAGTATGACCATGAAGCTGCCAAGAAGGCTAAATCCGCTGCCATAGCCACTAGGAAGACGACCCGGAGGTCCAAGAAGAAGAGGAGCACTGCTTTGGACCTGTTAAAGCTTGACGATGATACTGAGTCTGAGGTAGCCCTTGACTCCCTTGGCCAGTTTTTTAATAACCTTATTGACACTGACTATTGCCAGGACGACACGGGGGCCAGCTAGGCCGTAGAAGAAGAGGTAACTATTTCCTCCGACTCAGCCCATTTGCCAAGACAGAAACTTCAACTGGTAACCCGGAAAGTAAGGTTTTCGCACCCTTTGGCTTATTTAGACCCTCATTTTCTTTTGAAAAAGCAGCAACATGAGAGCCACCGTCAGGCCCGGAATAATGACGACAATGAACCGCCTTCTGTTTTACAACAAACTCCTCGAAAATGCCAGAATGAGGTTTCTTTTATGTTCATCTTTTGCTTTCCATTAATAGATCTATTCCCTTGCATTACTAACTTTATTCTACCTTTGCAGGAGGTTTCTCGCTCTTCTGGCGACTCATCTCAAACTCAATTTCTAGCCTTCAAGACTGCCCCTGGGTAAGGAAAAATCATCTTTCCTCTGTGTCTTTAAAACTGCATCATTGTGCTAACTGTCTCATAAAAATCTTTCTTAGTGGTCAAGCCAAGTCCAAGAAGGCCAAGGTGATTAAACCGGCGAAAAACCCGTTAGTTCTTGCACCTGAACCGGCCATGCCAACTTCTCCCCCTCGAACTGAAGCACCAGAAGATCCAGCTGTTAATACTCAATTGGACCCTCCTGAGCTGTCAGCTGATGATACCGTTGTTAATCCCTCTACCGCCAGACCATCCGGTTCAGTTAATCCGCCAATGTCTTCTGATCATGACGTTCTGATCACTAGCAGCAGATTTGTTGTGCCGGGTAATCCAACTGTGCTAGCCAGGCATTCTGCCAAACTGGAGGCCTTAGAAAGGCGGAAAGTACAGCTTGATATCTCTCGCTATACTCATCTGAATACTCAATTGTGCTATCTACTGTCCGACTATCTCAGTCATGTGCATTCCAGCCGTGAGTTGGAAATTGAGATGGTCAAGCAATTACAGCTAAAATATGAGGTATGTTTTCCGGCTTATTTATACTCTGCCAGCCCCCAAGTCATCAGATGATGATCCTAAATGATCTGTAGACTTTATGATATAGGTTGATACTTTGCCTCTGAAAGTCCAATAAAGTAGCATAAACTTGACCTGTAGTCCCCAAGGGCTGGTTCAATTTATCATAAATGAACCCGGTACTTAACTTTATAACTGTCTTTTACTAGTCCCAATAAGTACTGCAATCCGGATTAATCTTGAAAAACTTTCTGAATATCATGCATTAGCCCCCCAAGTGCCAAGTGTTGTTACTTTGTAAAGCACTTGGGACTTGAAATATATAAGAGTCGTAAAAAATTGCTTTGGCAGACATTAGCCCCCAAGTGTCAAGTGGTATTGCGGTGCATAGTACTTGAGACTTGAACCCTTATAACTTTTAGTTTAAGCCTTGACACACCTGTGTATGTTTTGTAGAACACCCTATCTGAATTGGGCTCCCAATTAACTGATGCAAAGACCTGGCTGACGGATCAAGAGGCAGAAATCAAGACTGCTGACTCTAAACTCCAATTGAGTCTTTCTGAGATAGAAAAATTGAAGACCAGCTTGACGGCAAACAAGAAATCCTGGGCCGAAGAAAAGATGTTGCTGATACAACATGCTGAAAAAGCTGAAGCGGCTCTTGAGGAGGTTACCACGGAGCTCACCGGCTTAAAGAACTGGGTATCTCAAATGGTATCTGCCATCTTTGGTAAGTCATCTGTGTTAATCACTTATACCTTCTTTTGACCCGGAATATAAGCCGCCTGCTGACCCTTTGTTTTAAAATATACTCGCAGGTCCACGAAGCAAAAATCTGAGCCAAGACAGTGTGACCAAATTGAAGGCAGTTTATACCTTGGTGGAGCAATTGTATACTGGTGCTCAATGAGCACTTGCCACCATCTCTCTTGCCAACCAAGGACCCAACCGGTTGAGCGATGTCTTGAAGAAGTTGCCAATCTTACCCGCCAGGTTTCAAGAGGTCAAACGATCCTGTGCCAGAGCCGGAGCCCTAACTGCCCTGAGCCGCTCCAAAGCTTGGGTGCCAGATCTAGACCCTGCGGATGTAGCTAAGGGGTACCCTACTGTGAAGGAAGATGGGACTCTATTTGAGCAAGATGACTTCATTGCCTGCATGAGGGGAGTTCGACCTCAAGCTACCGTCCTTGGAGATGAGACAACATCGATAAATATCAGTCGGGTTTTGATATGGAGAATAATAAGATGGCGACTCCCTCTTATAAAGTGATGGATCTTATCCCGCCGGTTCGCCCACATACATTTGCCACAGAGATTGACCCGGCCGGCTTAATTGATGATGAGGCTGAATTCATTGCTCTGAATGGCTTTGATTGGTCCAATCCCGGCTTTCAACCAGTGGAGGAAGGTGAACCAGCCAGGGCGAAGTCATAACCATCGGAACAATCCAGCTTTTAACTTAGGACCTGTCTTAAGAGAGAGAAACAATAACCTTTTGGGCTCTTAATGCCTTGTAATAGGTTAGTTTAAAAAACTGCATATTTGCCTATGCCATCGTGCATAAGATGCCGTGTATGACTCTTTGCTCCTGATGTCAATATATGTGTCACATCTATGGTTACATCTATAATATTTCAACTCTGTTCCTGTAGAAAAGGAAAAAACTGGCTTGGCGGTTTAGCACCGGACGGGTCAGAACACCCGGTACAGGACCAATGATTTTATCATAGTAGAAAAAACAAAACCAGACGTGAAATAAACAAGGTTGAAACAACCTTTGATTAATGAAAAAACACAGAAAAATCTGTTCATGAATAACATAGTCATACATGTGTTCTTTGCATCTGGACTACCAGTCTATATGACCCGGGTGATGAGGTTGATGACCCAGTCTTTTTTGAGAAGTCAATGCTTCTATATGCCTGATGACTATCATGCCTTGGCGGCTTATTGTCAAATAGTCAAGCCGGTGTAAAAACCGTGCTGGTCGTTTAGATTTGAGACAACAAAGACCAGTAAGACAAAAAATAGCAGATTTCAAACAATATAAATCAACTTTTTAACTGAAAGTTGGGGGTTTCTGATTCGAATACGATCAGTAAACCGGACCAAAGGGGTTAAGCTAAGATTCGAATACGATCATATAGCCCCCAGTGGCTTTGGCATTGCGCTGATCAAGAGGGTACCGACAGCTATGTTGCCCCCAAATGATCTTGAGAGGTTTTTAACGACCCTGATTCGAATATGATCCAAGTCAGACCCAAAAGGGGTTAAGCTATGATTCGGATACGATCAAGAAGCCCCCTAGTGAGTTTGGCTTTGAGCCGATCAAGAGGGTTACGATGGCTATGTTCTCTTAGTTTCGAATACGACCTATGTTTGAACAGGAAGCCCCCAAGTGATCATGAGGTTTATAGCTAGATTCGAATACGATCATAAGCCAGACCAAAAGTGTTTAGCTAGATTCGAATACGATCAGCCCCCTAATAGTCATTTGAATAATAAAAATAGTAAAGATATATGACATGTGAAGAGGAAAAAGACAGAGGTCCTGCTTTATTACTTATCATAATATATACAACGTCAAAGTATGTACATGACGAGAGCCGGTAGCTCAGGTGTAGTATGGCCGAAGCTGAGCAATGTTCCATGGCCGGCGGGTCTCCTCCACCGACTTACGTGAGTCTTTGTGCTCTCGAATGTCAATGAGGCAATATGAACCGTTGTTTAAATTCTTGTTGACCACAAAGGGTCCTTCCCAAGGCGGGGATAATTTGTGTGCATCAGACAGATCCTGGATGAGCCGGAGCACCAGGTCACCTTCTTGAAAGGTCCTGGATTTCACCCGGCGGCTGTGATAATGGCGCAGGTCCTGTTGATAAATTGCTGATCGAGCCGCTACTAAGTCTCTCTCCTCATCTAACAAGTCGAGTGCATCCTGTCGAGCTTGTTCATTATCAGCTTCAACATAAGCCGCCATGCGAGGCGAGTCATGACGGATGTCACTAGGCAGCACTGCTTCCGCTCCATAAACCATGAAGAAAGGTGTATAACATGTAGACCTGTTAGGAGTGGTGTTGATACTCCACAGCACCGAGGGTAATTCCTCTACCCAACAACCCGGCGTCCATTGTAAGGGAACCATAAGCCGGGGTTTGAGACCTTTTAAGATTTCCTGATTTGCTCTCTCAGCTTGACCATTGGATTGAGGGTGAGCTACTGAAGAAACATCAAGCCGGATATGCTCTCATTGACAAAACTCCTCCATAGCACCTTGGGACAAATTAGTGCCATTGTCAGTGATAATGCTGTGTGGAAAACCAAAGCAAAAAATCACATTTTTCATGAACTGAACCGCCGTGGCTGCATCACACTTGCTCACTGGCTCTGCCTCAACCCATTTTGTGAATTTGTCGACTGCCACTAAAAGGTGTGTCTTTTTATCTTTGGACCTTTTGAAAGGTCCAACCATGTCAAGTCCCCAAACTGCAAACGGCCAAGTGATTGGAATCATCCGCAACTCTTGAGCCGGCACATGCGCTCATCGTGCAAATTTTTGACATCCATCACACCTACTGACCAGATCCTCCGCATCAGCGTGAGCTGTTAGCCAGTAAAAACCATGACGAAAAGCTTTTGCCACAAGAGATTTTGCCCTGGCGTGATGACCACAATCCCCTTCATGGATCTCACGAAGTATTTCTTGACCTTCTTTAGGAGAAACACACCATTGAAATGCTCTACTGACGCTGCGATGATACAGCTCTACGTCAGAAATTGTCATTGACTTGGACCGCCGGGTTATTTGTCGGGCCAGGGTCTCGTCCTCTGGCAACTCCCCTTGGGTCATGTAAGCCAAGAACAGTACTGTCCAATCTGGAATGACATGAAGAGCCGCCACCAACTGTGCTTACGGGTCAGGAACGGCCAAATCTTCCTCTGTAGGTAACTTAACAGACGGGTTATGCAAAACATCTAAAAAGGTGTTAGGTGGCACCGGCTTACGCCGAGATCCCAACCGGCTTAAGGCATCGGCCGCTTCGTTCTTCCTGCGGTCAATGTGTTCCACTTGATAACCCTTAAAATGTCCTGCAACAGCATCGACTTCACGACGATAAGCCGCCATGAGAGGATCCTTGGAATCCCACTTGCCTGACACCTGTTGGGCCACCAAATCTGAATCGCCAAGGCACCGGACCCGGCTCAGGCTCATCTCTTTAGCCATTCGAAGACCATGGAGCAAGGCTTCATACTCTGCTGCATTGTTAGTACAAGGAAACATCAATCGCAACACATAACAAAACTTGTCCCCTCGAGGAGAAGTTAAAACAACTCCAGCCCCCGAGCCTTCCAACTGTCTGGACCCATCAAAATGAATCATCCAATATGTGTTGTATGGTTTCTCCTCTGGCATCTTCAACTCTGTCTAGTCATTAATGAAGTCAACTAGCACTTGAGATTTGATCGCAGTACATGGCATATACTTCAAACCATGAGACCCAAGTTCAATAGCCCACTTGGCAACTCGTCCTGTGGCTTCTCTATTTTGAATGATGTCTCCTAGAGGAGCAGAGCTAACCATAGTGCTTGGGTGTCCCTGAAAGTAATGTTTAAGCTTCCGGCTTGCCATGAACACCCCATAAACGAGCTTCTGCCAGTGTGGATATCTTTGTTTATATTCAATGAGCACCTCACTGACCTAGTAAACCGGCCGTTGGACCGGATGTTCCTTGCCAGCCTCCTTGCGCTCCACAACAATGGCCACGCTGACCGCACGTGAGTTAGCAGCTACATATAACAACAATGGCTCTTTCTCAACTGGAGCAGTAAGAACCAGCGGCTCAGTGAGCTGTTTCTTCAGATCCTCAAAAGCAGAGTTAGCGGCGTCACTCCAGAAAAAGGCATCCGCCTTTTTCATCATCTGATACAAAGGCATCGCCTTCTCCCCTAACCGGCTTATGAACCGGCTTAAGGCAGCGACGCGACCTGCCAAACGCTGAACATCATTGATGCACATCGGCTTGGCCAGAGATGTAATTGCCTTAATTTTCTCCGGATTAGCCTCAATACCTCTGTTAGACACCAAAAAACCCAAAAGTTTGCCAGCTGGGACTCCAAAAACACATTTGGCCGGGTTAAGCATCATCTTGTAGACCCAGAGGTTATCAAAGGTCTGCTTTAGATCTGTTACCAAGGTTTCCTCTTATCTGGACTTCACCACTATATCATCCACATAAGCATGAACATTATGCCCAATCTGATTGTGAAGGCAATTCTGCACACATCGTTGATAAGTCGTCTGGGCACTCTTAAGCCCAAAAGGCATAGACACATGGCAGAAGGCTCCGAACGAAGTGATGAAAGCTGTCTTCTCTTGGTCCTTAACTGCCATCTTGATCTGATGATAACCTGAATATGCGTCCAAAAAACTCAAACGCTCGCAACCTGCCGTAGCAGCAATGATCTGATCAATACGAGGGAGAGCAAAAGGGTCAGCCGGACAAGCCTTGTTCAAATCGGTGTAATCCACACACATACGCCAGGTGCCATTCTTCTTGAGCACAAGCACCGGGTTAGCCAACCACTTTGGGTGAAAAACTTCAACAATGAACCCAGCTGCCAAGAGCCGGGCCACCTCTTCTCCAATGGCCTTGTGCCTTTCCTCGTTAAACCGTCAAAGGAACTGCCTGACTGGCTTAAACT
The DNA here is from genome assembly GCF_018294505.1 of Triticum aestivum. Classification (NCBI taxonomy): domain Eukaryota; kingdom Viridiplantae; phylum Streptophyta; class Magnoliopsida; order Poales; family Poaceae; genus Triticum; species Triticum aestivum. The sequence continues at coordinate 213,009,285 of NC_057797.1, forward strand.
TCGGATCAATATTAAGTGTGTGCTCAGCGAGTTCTTTTGGGACACTCAGCATGTTAGAAGGTTTCCATGCAAAGATGTCCCAGTTCTCATGGATGAACTTCCTATTTTGGATCCAAATTAGCACTGATGATGAACTGTTTGGATGAGTCGCCAGGCACAAAATCAACCATCTTGGTGTCATCAGCTGACTTGAATTTCAACACCGGTTCATGCTCCGTAGTTGGCTTCTTCAAAGACGTCATGTCTGCCGGGTCAACATTATCTTTATAAAACTTCAACTCCTCTGTCGCACAAACAGACTCAGCATAAGCGGCATCACCTTCTTCACATTCCAGGGCTATTTTCTGGCTTCAATGTACTGTGATGGTGCCTTTATAACCCGGCATCTTGAGCTGCAGATACACATAACACGGTCGAGCCATGAACTTCGCGTAAGCCGGCCGTCCAAACAGAGCATGATATGGGCTTTTGATCTTAACCACTTCAAAAGTTAACCTCTCAGCCCTGGAATCATATTCATCCCCAAAGGCTACTTCTAGTTCAATCTTACCAATGTGGTATGCCGACTTACTAGGGACAACACCATGAAAAATAGTGTTGGATTGTTAGAGACTCTTATCAATCAACCCCATCCGACGAAACGTCCCATAATAGAGGATGTTGATGCTACTACCTCCGTCCATGAGCACCTTAGTGAACTTATATCCACCAACCTGAGGTGCCACCACCAAGGCCAAGTGACCCGGATTATCAACCCGGGGAGGGTGATCTTCTCTGCTCCACACAATAGGTTGTTCTGACAACCTTAAATAACATGGAATCGTCGGCTCAACTGCATTGACAGCCCTCTTATGAAGCTTCTGGTCCCTCTTGCATAAACTAGTGGTAACTATGTGGTACTGCCCACTATTCAACTGTTTTGGGTTACTCTGGTACCCGGATTGTTGTTGCTGATTATTTTGGCCGGGTTGCTGATTATAGCCACCCTGGTTACTCGGATGACCCTGACCGTGAAAACCGCCTCCGCCTGAACCGGCGCCAGGGCCATGAAAGCCGCCTCCGCCTGAACCGCCACCAGGTCCGTGGCTACCATCAAACATGTTGGAATTTTTAAATGCCTTCATGATCATACAGTCCTTCCATAGATGGGTAGCTGGCTTCTCCCGGGTGCCATGTCTTGGACAAGGTTCATTCAGTAGTTGCTCGAGGGTGGGACCTGACCCGCCTGACCGAGGGGGTGTCCTACCCTTGCGCCGTTGGTTGTTGCACTGTGCATTGGTGTTAGCCACAAACTCGTCAGCCTTACATTTATTACCTCCTTGATTCACCGAGTTATGTTGATGACCCTTGCCTTTGCCGTTCTTCTTTCCCTTCCCTGTCTTCTCTTCATCCGACGTAGGATCCTTGGTACTGTCAGAATCAGCATATTTGACCAGAGCCGCCATCAACTGGCCCATGTCATGACAATCACGCTTGAGTCGCCCCAGCTTCTGCTTCAGAGGTTCGAAATGGCAATTTTTCTCCAACATTAAGACCGCAAAGCCGGCATGCATCTTATCAGATGAATGTATTATCTCCTTGACCCGGCACACCCAATGGGTCGTGGACTCACCTTCCTCTTGCTTACAATTAGTCAGGTCCACGATTGACATTGGTTGTTTACATGTGTCCTTGAAGTTCTGAATGAACCGGGCCTTTAACTCCGCCCATGAGCCGATGGAATTGGGTGGCAACCCTTTCAACCAAGTGCGAGCCGTTCCATCCAACATCATAGTGAAATACTTAGCCATTGATGCATCACTGACCTCCAACAGCTCCATCGCCATCTCATAAATTTCAATCCATGCCCCAGGCTGCAAGTCGGTCGTGTAATTATGCACCTTACGAGGCCCCTTAAAGTCTTTTGGCAAGCGCTCATTACGTATAGCCGGCACCAGGCAAGGGACACCTCCTGTTCTTGTGGCTACCACTACTAGGGAAAAGCTTATAGGCAGACGCTTACTAGTAGCGAGGGTTTATAACCCTCGCTACTGCTACTTACTAGTAGCGCGGGTTTTTATCCCCCACTACTGCTAAGTTGATAGTAGTAGCGCGGGTTTTTAACCCTCGCTACTACTAAGCGGTCTCTACCGTGTCCCTTGAGACATGCCATAGTAGTAGTGAGGGGTATAAACCCGCGCTACTACTAAGTTGATAGTAGTAGCGCGGTTTTATACCCCTCGCTACTACTAAGTACGAGGTAGGTGAAGTCGCAATATCCTCGGCCGAATCCCCATCTCCTCCCTCAAATCCCTCCTCTCTTCCGCCACTCTCTCCTCTCACTTTTCATACGCTCTCACATGGACCTCTTGCCCATGCGCCCTTCCTCCTCCGTGGCGCCGAAAGAGGCCGCCGCCTCGCGCCACCGGCGTTTAGGTGCTCGCCGGTCTTCCACCGACGTCTAGGAGGCCGCCGCCCCGCGCCACCACACCGGAGCACCTCACCACCGGTGAATAGCTCCACTGCTCCCTCCATCACCATCCTCTCTCCCTCGGTTTTCCTTTTCTCTCTCTCCCTCTGGTTTGACTCACCCTCCCATGTCCATGCCCGTGCAGGTCGTCTCCATGGACGACCCGGAGCTATCTGGCATGGTCGGGAAGAGGAGCCCCACGCCGCGGCCTAGCTCTGCCATAGAAACGGGCCCTCTCCAATAGAAACCATCGGATCTGGTCTTCCGCTATCCGTTCATGCCTCCGGTGACGCCAATCGTTGATAGATCAAACCACTGCTGCCATTGACAACACACACGGGATCGATATTTTTTCTGTTTTTGAAAGCAATAGCAGTAGCGCGGGGTACAAGACCCACTATAGATAATTAGCAGTAGCGCTGTCTACAACGCACGCTACAGCTAACCATGTATAGCAGTAGCGTGTGTCAACACGCGCTACTGCTACAAGTTAGCTGTGGCGTCGTATTAGTAGCGCGGGCACCCGCGCTACTGATATACCCAAAACCCGCGCTGCTGCTAGGCTTTTCCCTAGTAGTGTACTCCTGCCTCAATAGAGGTTGCCGGATAAGCCGGAAAAACCTGGTGAGCCGCCTGCTCAGCTGCCAGTTGAGCCGCCCGCTCAGCCTCTTGTCGGATTCTCTCCTGATCCGCCAAGTTAAGGGCTCCACCCTGCTCCGGCTCATGCCTACGCGGTTGGTTATGGCGTTGACTGTTGCTCGACATAGCGGCTGAGTCCATATGCCTGCTATAGCTCGGGCTCCGGCTTGGGTGAGGGGTTGAATGGATTCTGTCTCGACTATAAGAGTACGCATCCTGCTGCGCCAGAGCCGTCTGAAGAAGTTCTCTCACCCTTCGTATTTCAATTGATGTCGGAGAGTCGCCTTCCATCGGGAGAGCCGCCAAACGAGCCGACGCAGCAATGAGATTCTCCAAAGGGTTAGAAAAGTGACCCGGTGGTATTGGTGTGTAATGAGGTGGAGCGGTATTCATACGAGGTGGTTCCATGGTCCACGGTTGAACCGACGCGCTAGCCCCGGGTGTCGTGATCCGGTTTGCCTCCGGCGGGTTACTCGGACCAGCCCCGGGTGTGTGAAAAAGGTTCCTAGGATCGTACGTCAGAGGCAGACGTGACTGAGTTTTCTGGTGCCTTCTCCTCATGACCTCGTTTGACGCGTTCAGATCCATCGAGAGCCAGAAAGTCTCCACTTGAAGCTGTTGAGCACGAGCATCCAAAGTTGCCCGCTCCACGGCCAACCTGGCCTCTTCTGCTGCTAAATTTTCCTTGGCCTGTGCCATCTCTTCACGTAACCGTGCCACCTCCGCGTCATGCTGAACCTTATCCGCCGGCTCCACTACAGCAGTCAACAAAGCCGTCAACTTATCCATGAGGTCCATTAGCATCTGAGCCGGGGGCGCGCGGGGTCTCCTGACCCGACTGCTGTCGACCCGGTGGTTATTGCTGCCGCGGCCATAGAGTTCTGCCCGGGTTAAGTGCCAGCCATGAAAACTCCGGCTCGATTCCGCGCCTCGGAGAGGTCCGGAATACTTCTGCCATCGGAACAGCCCCCAAGCACGCCATCTTGTAGTTGATACAAAGAATATGTTTCGCCTGAGGACGACTCACCGTTGGAATAGATGGCCGTCTCACCGCCATCCACTGATCCTTCAGAGAACTCACCTCCATGGATGTAACCCACGAAGGCATGCTTTACAGCAGGTTGGGCCCGGGCGGATCTCGCGCGCTGAGCCATCTCGATGAGGTTGGTGCAGACGTCCGGCTCAGGGCCTGACTCGCCGATCTGGCCGATGAAGACATGGATTCTGCCGAAGGGGACCCGGTACCCGTACTCAATTGAGCCGGCCTCGGGGCCCCAGCCTTCGTCATCGATGTAGAGCTTGTCGTGACGACTCTTGGTCATCCGGCCCACAGCGTATCCCTTGAGCCCTTCGAAATTGCCCTTCAAGAACTCAAATCCACCGTGCGTTGGCCCCACGGTGGGCGCCAACTGTCATGGAATTGTCACGGCAGATGTCCTAGCGAAAGGACTTAGTCGTAGGGCCATCGCAACTAGGAAGCTTAAAGGGGTTAATCGGGACAAAGGACACAAGAGGTTTATACTGGTTCGGCCCCTTACGGTGAAGGTAAGGCCTAGTCCAGTTGATGTTGTATTGTTAGTTTTCGATAACCAAGGAGCTAATCCGCTAGCTTGGCTATCGATCTCTTATTTCTTGTCCTAAGCCGCCGTCGGGTCGTCCCCTTATATACATGGATTGATGCCTGGCGGCCTACAGAGTCCCGGCCGACTCATAAAACGTGTATGGTTCAGTGACTTCTTTTATATGCCTTTCTTTACAAGTCTTTCTTTACATACGGCGGTTTACAATATTGGGCCTTAAGCCGCCTCTGGGCTTAGGCCTTCTACAAGTCTTAATAAACTATCACTTTGCATATTACAGGGCTTCTTTTGTAACCCGCCATTGGGGTTGACCCGGCCCCTCCTGGGCGGGTCTTACTTGGTAGCTATATTCCCAACAGGTTTTGTTTGGCCAACTTGATCTATTTATCTTGCAATCGGAAGAGGTGCTTTGTAGTGGGTTCGATCTTACGGTGCTTGATCCCAGTGACAAAAGGGGAACCGACACATATGTATCATTGCTACTAAGGATAAAACGATGGGGTCTATTTCTACATAAATAGATCTTGTCTACATCATGTCATCATTCTTATTGCATTACTCCTCTTAATACACTATATGCATGCTGGATAGCGGTCGATGTGTGGAGTAATAGTAGAAGATGCAGGCAGGAGTCGGTCTACTAATCTTGGATGTGATGCCTATATAATGATCATTGCCTGGATATCGTCATGATTATTTGAAGTTCTATCAATTGCCAAACAGTAATTTTTTTACCCACCGTTTGCTATTTTTCTCGAGAGAAGCCACTAGTGAAACCTACGGCCCCTGGGTCTCTTCTTTAGTATATTTGCCTTCGCGATCTATTTTATTTGCCTTTTATTTTCAGATCTATTAAACCAAAATTACAAAAATACCTTGCTGCAATTTGTTCTTATTTATTTTATTTGGCGTTCGACCTATCAATCTACTACAATTTATTCACGTCCGTTTTGCCAATTTCTGGCACCGTTACCCGAAAGGGACTGACAACCCCTTTAATACGTCGGGTTGCGAGTAGTTGTTACTTGTGTGCAGGCGCCGCTTACGTGTTGTTGCTTGGTTCTCCTACTGGTTCGATAACCTTGGTCTCATCACTAAGGGAAATACCTACCATCGTTGTGCTGCATCATCCCTTCCTCTTTGGGGAAATACCGACATAGCTTCAAGTCGCATCAGCCATGACAAGAAGTGTGCGAAAAGTGGTCATATGGGCCACTGGACCAGAAGTGTCATCGTAATCACGGCCATGCTCCTGCTGAAAACCACGAGCCACAAGACGGGCTTTGTAACGCTCAAGAGAACAATCAGAGCGAGTCTTAACCTTGTAAACCTACTTACAAGTGATTGGACAAACACCGGGAGGAAAAGAAACAAGGTCCCACGTGTCGGTACACTCAAGGGCAGCAATCTCCTCTTCCATTGCAAGCTGCCATTCGGGATGAACAATAGCTTGACAATAAGAAGTCGGCTCAAGAACAGCAGCACCAACGCTTGGAAAACCAAGTCGATCAATAGGCATTAGCGGACAAGGACGCAAGCCATAAGTAGGCCGAGAGGTGAAAGATGACACATCAGAAGTAGATGGCTCATTAGTAGATGCATCCACGACACGTGGACGACGAGTATAATATTGAGGAAAGGATGGAAGAATCAGATCCAAGGTAGACTCAAGGGATGGTGACGAAGAAGTCACCGGGGATGAAGGTGCAGCCGGTGACAGGCAAGGTGAGGAAACCATGGGAGATGGTGACGGTGGATCGGCAATAGGATGGGTAGCACGACGAATAGAAAATGGCTCGACAAGAGTGATAGGTGTTAGGAAAAATGAGGAAAGAGAGATCCTCCACTGAAAAGGTCGAGGAAGGTGGTCGCGGGTAGAAGGAACAAGACTCATCAAAAGTCACATCCCGAGAAATACGCACCTGAAGACTGATAGGAGCCCAACAATGATAGCCCTTATGCTCATCACTGTAGCCTAATAAGACACACTCAATAGACTGAGCAGTCGGTTTGGTGCGTTCACGAGGGGCAAGAAGAACATAGCAAATGCAACCAAACAAATGAAGCGCCGAATAATCAGGAGAACAATCAAAGAGACGCTCGAAGGGAACACACCTTGTAGAGCAGCGGATGGCTGAAGGTTGATGAGATAGGTGGAGGTGGAGACAACCTCGGCCCAAAAATGAGGCGGAAGGGAGGCCGCGATCATCAACCCATGAGCTGTCTCAAGAAGGTGATGATGCTTTTACTCAGCCACACCATTTTGAGCATGAGCACCACGACAACAGAACTGATAAAAAGTACCCTGCTCAGCAAGAACACCACGCAACATCTTGGAAATATACTCGCCAGCAGAGTTAGCACGAAACAGGCGAATGGGTGAAGAGAACTGCATGTGAACCATGGCAGCAAAATGCTTATAGATAGACAAAACCTCACTGTGAGAAGTCATAAAATAAAGCCAAGTGTAACAAGAGAAATCATCTATGAAAATAATATATTATCGATGGCCCCCTTTCGAAGCGAAGGGAGCCAGACCCCATACATAAGAATGGACTAAATCAAAAGGACGCTGAGACATTGACTCACTAGTGGGATAAGGTAACCGAATCTATTTGCCAAGCCTACAACCCTAACACTCTAAAGAGACATCTCCTGAGACAAACCCCAGAAGACCTCGACGAACTAAAGATGAAAAACGAGAACCACAAACATGACCAAGTCGATGATGCCACTGCTGGAAGGAGCTGGTAACTGAAGCGACAGAAGCGTGTGAACTGGCGATAGTGGTGGCAGCGAAAGGAACATGAAGCCAATCCAACTCCCAAAGACCCTGAGAGTCATGGCGGCGAGGGCCAGCCCCAACCAAAGTGTGCGTGTGACGATCCTGAATAGAACAAGAGTCAACGTCAAGAATGACGTGACAACCAGAATCAGTAAGTTGACCAGCAGAAAACAGATTCATGGTAAGTCGAGGAACATGAGCCACATCAGGAACAGAATAAGAAGAAGTGGTAAGATTGCCTTGACTAACAACAGAAAGAAGAGTACCATAAGAAGTGAGTACATGAACATGAAAATCAAGCAATCTAAGAGAGGACAAGCCGAAAGAATGTGAAGACATATGAAAAGAAGCTCAGGAGTCCAGAACCCATGGGGATGTACCTAACTGTGTAGATGGTGGTTGCTCAATGTGGGAAGCATCAGTCATAGAACCTGCAGTACCCGTCGAAGAAGAACCGGAAGAAACAAGTAGACTCTTAAGTCGTATAATATCCTATTCAGTCAAGGCGATGACTGAAGATGGCGAAGTAGAAGACGTTCCTGAAGATGATTTTCGCGCCTTGCGCAGGTGATGCTTCTTCTGGAAGCACTGAGACTCGACATGACCATCCTGCTTGTAGTAGCCACAACGAGGATGAGAGCGACCCTGACTACTAGTAGGAGAAGGCAATAGAGGTGGAGCACTCGAGCAGGAAGGAGTCGGTGCAGCAGGCAGCATAGTAGGAGCTTGAGTTGCGAGCACAGAGGGAACCTCAAGTAAACCAGCACCACGTAAGCGAGTCTCCTCAGCATGAATCTCAGAAAAGTGCCTCCATGAGAGTAATACGGCCATGAGCAAACAACTAAGTGCGTTGGGGCTCAAACTCGTTACGGAGCTGAGACAAGAACTCGTAGACACGATGAAACTCCAAATCAGCTCGCATAGCCTGGCAACACTGACATGTATGACAACCAGCAGTGCAAAGAGAATCAAGCTGGCGCCAGATAGCAGAACTTTGTGCATAGAAATCATCAACAGTGGAGTCACCCTGCTGAAGAGCATGCTCCTGGCGGGCCATAGAGAGGTATAAAGCATCACCAAAAGGCTGATAGTGCTAACGAAGACGAGTCCACATCTCAAATACGGTAGGGAGGCCCAGAAACTCGAAGACAAACTAAGGCAGAACACTAGCAGTGAGAACAGCAGCGGCCTGAGCATCATCATTAAGCCACTGAGTGTGTAAGCAGACAAAGCCTCATGATAATGTGAAGAGCCTCCTCATAAGTCAGGACCTTCTCATCATAAGCACGAACCGCAGCATCATCAACAAGCTTAGTTGCATCCTTCACAGCTTGATTAGCATCCGCATCAAGAACCAGTGGCGTCGGCGCAGTAGGGGCCACAGAAGGAACCAGACACGGCGGACAATGGACCTCGCCAGAAAGAACAATCCAAAGACGAATGCCACGCATATGAATGCGCATGAAGCCAACAAACTCGATGTAGTTGGTACATCAAAGATCAATGGGCAACGAGGAATAGCAACATAGCACGATGGTGTAGACATTGTGCCTTTTTCAGATCAACAGGCAGCAACGAGCAGAGGGTCCGATGAGAGCCGTAGCAACAAGTGGTGATGAGATCAACACGCAGGTGGTAACAAGAGGTAGGGCGGGCAGCGCTCTGCTCGAGCCCTCAATCCAGGCGAGAGGACACTCGATCTGGGGCGAGAGGACACTCGATCTGGGTCGCGCTCTACTCTGCGCGGAAGGGATGCTCGAGCGTCCGATCAGGGCAGGAGGGCGCTTGTAACGCCCCGGATGTAACATTCCATAATTGTAACTCCAACTCTTGCCATTTCCGGCTATGTGATATGTTATTTCCTTCGTGGTTGGGTTTTTGTCTTTGTTTTGCTTTTTGTCCATGTCATGCATTTCATCTCATGTCATCATGTGCATCTCATTTGCATTCGTGTTCGCCTCATGCATTTGGTCATTTTCCCTGTTGTCCATTTCGGAATCCGACACTCCCACATGCACCCGTTGCACCTCTCAGATCTTGTTTCATGAGCGGGAGAAAAACGTTCTCAGAATGGGTCGAGATTTGTCGAGTGGCCTTGGTACATCACCAGTAGGCCGCCTGGCAAATTTCATTCCATTTGGAGGTCGTTTGATGCCCCCAACGGTTAACCGGGTAACCGTAAAAGCCTCTCTCTCTTTGCAGCCCATCACCCCTCCAAAACAGCCCACTAGCCCATCTAAAACCCCTCTATGCTCTCCGTCGTTGGATCACGATAGTGTGGGCGAAAACCGCACCTCATTTGGTCTCTCCTAACTCCCCCTGCCTATAAATATGCCTTCCCCTCCTCTAAATCCAGGTGAAACCCTAACCCCTCTCCCTCTCGGCCGCCGGACACGCCCGCGCCACCACCCACGGCCACTCCCGTCACGCCATGTGGCCTCCGCCATCACCCGCCGCTGCCGGCCCGCGCGGCCCGGGTTGGGCCCCCCAGCCCATTCGCCTCCGCCGCTGCCGCCCGCGCAAGCCGCCCGCACGCGTCGCCTGCGCCGCCACGCCGCCCCGACTTCACCTCGCCGCGCCCTGCCGTCTGCCGCCCGGCGCCGACCCTGCCGTCCGCCGCCCGTGGTCGACCTCGCCGGCACCGGCCGGACTCGGATCCGGTGCCCCCGACCTCGCCGGCGTCCTCCTCCCTCTCCATCGACTCCAGTCGCCTTCCCCACCGTCTCCGACGAATTTTCTGGCGAACTCGGTTCGCATGCCATGGACAAACCCTAGATCCGCGAGGTGATATTTTCATCTGTCCCTGAGATCCAACATTATGTGCACCCCTTTGACATGTCATATCTCCATGCTCATAGCTCTGATTTGCGCATATGATATATCAAAATGTTCGTCTCGTGATGCTCTTCATGTTAATGTCATTTGCATGCATGTTACTGTCCATATTGATGCCCTAATCCTGATTGCAAAAGTGCTATATGATGTTGTCTGCTGGAATTTATCATAACTTGTTGATTTGTCATTTTCATTGCATTTTGTGTGTGCATCCTATGAGCATGATGTCTACATGTTTTAGGAGCATCTCCATGCAATCTTTACAGGGGTACAAGCCTTTTATTTTTATGAGCTCTGTGGTGACTGGCACAAGCAGGCAAAGTAGGCAATGTGATGTTGCTGATTTCAGACACGGTATATTTTGCTAGGTCTTTTTCTGTTACATTATGGTGCTATATTGTCTTGTTGCCACAAGTAGATCCACGCATATTTTGAGATAGTTCAGTAAGAGTGTTTTGAACATATGGATATGCTCTATCCATGCATGCCTCTGGTTGCAATTATGGAGTACTCTAGATTGTCATTACCATGCTCTATTTTTGCTAAATATTGTTGCTGGCGGATTGTTAACATGAAGTTCATTTTTGCCATGTGTTTTGCTAGTGATCCATGCACCCTATGAACTTGCTCTTGCCATGTTTACCTTCATGAATGTGTCTACTTACTGTTGGTTACCTTGTTATGCCATGAAATACCTTGTGGTGAGTGGCATGAGCTTGCAAAGTTGCTATCATGAATCTATTTCTGCCATGCTCTGTTTTTGTTCTAAGTCTGAAACTGATCATATCACTTGCCATGTTTGCATGGGTGCTACCTCATTTTCTGTGCCCCATTGGCTAAAGTTTAGTAAAGGAGTTTTGTTCTTTGCCTTCAGTACTAGCATGCCATACCTTTGTTTGCCATGATATGTTCCTGTAGCATGTTGTTTGCTAGCTCTAAACATTGCTACCTGATGTTGTTTGTGACATGTTGTTTGCTAGCTCTAAACATTGCTACCTAATGTTGTTTGTGACATGTTTAGTATTTTCACTAAGTCTGTGATGTTGTTATCATTTGCATTTTTGCCATGCTATTATAGGCTTGTTCTTGTGAGTTCTAGCAGGAGCTCAGTGTTCATGATTTGTAGAGCTTCACTTGTACTTCACTGCCATGTGCTTTGTTGCTATGTTGGAGTGTTGTAGCATAGCTTCTTGTTGCATCTTAAGTGCTATGATGATGTTAACCGCGGTTTTGCATCATTCTTGTTTTGCTCGTCATTTGCAAACCGTGCATCCATTTCCGGTGATCCTTATATCAATTTCGACCGAAATCACCCCATCTTTCCAGCGGCATGCTTGGTTTGCCAAGTTGATGCCTTGATCATCCTTTCCCTTCCGGAGTACCCATATGCATTGCACATCATACCTTGCATTCCATGCCATGTTTGGTATCATATTGCTTGTGCATTGCACCGTGATTGATTGTTGTTCCGTTGCTTGTGTTCTTGCTTTGGGTAGAGCCGAGAGACGAGTACGTGAATGAGGAACCTATTGAGTACGTTTACGAGGAGCAAGCTCTCGACAACTCTGAGAACTCTGCAGGCAAGATGATCATAACCCTCGATATCACTTCTATCTTTGCTTGCTAGTTATTTCGTTCTATCGCTATTTCGCGCTACCTACCACTTGGTTATCATGCCTCCCATATTGCCATGCCAAGCCTCTAACCCACCTTCCTAGCAAACCGTTGTTTGGATATGTTACCTCTTTTGCTCAGCCCCTCTTATAGTGTTGCTAGTTGCAGGTGCCTTGCAGGTTGTTCCATGTTGGAACATGGATATGTTGGGATATCACAATATCTCTTATTTAATTAATGCATCTATATACTTGGCAAAGGGTGGAAGGCTTGGCCTTTTGCTCGGCGATTTGTTCCACTCTTGTCGCCCTAGTTTTTGTCATACCGGTGTTATGTTCCTTGATTTTGCGTTCCTTATGTGGTTGGGGTTATGGGACCCCCTTGACAGTTTGCTTTGAATAAAACTCCTCCAGCAAGGCCCAACCATGGTTTTAACATTTGCCTAATAACAACTAAAACTTTTCCTAGGGAGTAATTAACCCGAGGATCATCTTTATTCAACCCCCCGGGCTAGTGTTCCTCTGAGTGCTGGTCCAACCTGGGCGATGTCCGACGCCCCCTAGGCAACCAGGGTCTTAGCTAACCCGACGTCTTGCCCATCCGGTGTGCCCTGAGAACGAGATACGTGTGACTCCTATCGGGATTTGTCAGCACATCGGGCGGTCTTGCTGGTCTTGTTTTACCATTGTCGAAATGTCTTGTAACCGGGATTCTGAGACTGATCGGGTCTTTCCGGGAGAAGGAATATCCTTCGTTGATCGTGAGAGCTTGTGATGGGCTAAGTTGGGACACCCCTGCAGGGTATAAACTTCGAGAGCCGTGCCCGTGGTTATGTGGCAGATGGGAATTTGTTAATATCTGATTGTAGAGAACTTGACACTTGACTTAATTAAAATGCATCAACCGCGTGTGTAACCGTGATGGTCTCTTTTCGACGGAGTTCGGGAAGTGAAAATGGTTGGGTTATGTATGAACGTAAGTAGTTCAGGATCACTTCTAGCTTCACGTCCGTTGCATAGTTTCTCTTCTTACTCTTGTACTTGTATGTTAGCCACCATATTTGCTTAGCGCTTGCTGCAACTCCACCTCATTACCTCATCCTACCCATAAGCTTAAATAGTCTTGATCTCGCGGGTTTTGAGATTGCTGAGTATGTGACTCACAGATACTACCAAAACAGTTGCAGGTGTCGATGATACCAGCGCAGGTGATGCTACCGTACTCAAGTGGGAGTTCGACGAGGACCTTGGTCGTTATTATGTGTCGTTTCCTGATGATAAGAAGTGGAGCCTAGTTGGGATGATCGGGGATCTGGCATTTGGGGTTGTCTTATTTTCGTTTGGATTTGTCCAGAGTCGGACTATGTGTTCACTCTGAATGATGGATGAATTATGTGTTCCTTTGTGTGATGTGGCGATTGTAAGCCAACTATCTATTTGTCCCTTCCTTGTTCATTACATGGGATTGTGTGAAGATGACCCTTCTTGCGACAAAACCAACATGTGGTTATGCCTCTAAGTCATGCCTCGACACGTGGGAGATATAGCCTCATCTTGGGCGTTACAAGTTGGTAATTAGAGCCATCCCCGACTTAGGAGCCCCCTACTTGATCGAATCGCTGACGTTGTTGAGTCTAGAACAAAATGTTTTGAGTCTTAGGATTATATATATCGGAGAGTAGGATTCTTTTTACTCCTCAGTCCCGTTCATCGCTCTGGTGAGGCCTCCTGATGTAGATGTTTTGACTTTCCTCTCCTCAATTTCACGAAAAAAAATTAGGATCACGCGGGTATCTTGGAATCATTCTGATATTCTTGTGACGAGAACATTGTTCTTGGTGCCTCCTGGCATTTAGGGGTTGTGGCAGTGTTCCAGGAAGTTGAGCTCCGAGGTGTTGTCGTCACAATTTTATCGTTGCAATTCTGGAATACCTGAGTTCGCCAACATCGAAAATCTCTTTTATGCAGTTAGTGGTGACATAACCTCGACGCCACCTAGTACTGGGGAGGGAGTTCGGGAGTATTGCCATCACTCGTATAACGGATGCTTTTCGAAGGTTGAGGTACACGATTTCCAGAGTTTTCTTGGTTATGTGTTGACGGATGGATACAGTTGGAGTGTAGGGCTTGTTAGTTGTGTGATATATATTGTGCCTCCCTCTATCCACAACACCAGATTGCATAACCAGAAAGTTTCGGGAGTTTATAGGTGGGAATTCAAGTAGCTCTAGTTATTCTTCTAGCAGATATTTGGTATGTGATTGGGTGATCCTTACCATTTATTTGTTCCGGTCGTACCTTGTTGTTTCATTAATCAACCTTTATCTAAGTGGCTTCTCACCTTATTGGTCGTGTAATATTAACTATGGAATTCATTCGTTCAATCTCTGTTCGAATGTTTATTGTGAAGACTATATGTTGCAATTTCTATCCATTGATTCAGCTTGTCTATCTGTCTATCATGGTTCTAGCGGATGTCACCCTCTTCAGGATGGCTCCTCCAACGTGTATGAATCCGCAACGTAACGATGGAGATCGGGCGAACCCTCCGCCTCCGCCACCTCCTCCGCCTCCGGAGGCATGGCAAGTTGTCATGGCAGCCACCAATGCCAATACCCAGATGCTTTTGCATCTCTTGCAAGAGTGCAATCAAGGCCAGGGCAACCAAGGGAATCAAGGTCAAGGGAAATTCAACAATCAGCCTTAGTTTGCTACCCTCAACCAGTTCCTTGCAAATTAGCCAAAGTCTTCCAGCAACTGTGCAGAGGCCATGGACGCTGATGATTGGCTCATGGACATCAGGAAGCATTTTGAATGTAGCAATGTCAGGCCTGAGGACTTCGTCAAGTTCGCTTCTTTTCAGCTCAAGGACCAAGCAGCTGATTGGTATCAACAATACAAAGATTCCAGAGGAGGTCGAGTGATTACCTCGGATGACTTCTCCCAGGACTTTAAAGCTCATCGCATTCCAACAAGTGTTGTTGAGAGCAAGCATGAGGAATTCCGCAATCTCAAGCAAGGAAGCATGTCTGTGTACCAATACAACATCCAGTTTCAGAAACTTGCTTGCTTCGCAAGGCAGGACGTTCCTGATGAAAATATCATGATCTATCACTTCAGGGGTGGCCTCAGAGAAGATATGCAGTTAGCTCCCGTTCTTGTTGAGCCTACTAAGTTCGATCAGTTCTATAACATGGCCCTCAAGCAAGAAGGTGCTCATCTCAAGTGTGAGGCTTCAAAGAAGAGAATCAGGGATGCAGTTCAGTCTTCTTCTTCCTCACGAGTGGCAGCTAAGCAACAAAAGTTCTGGCTTCCTCCGCCCCCACTGTTTCGTCAACCCTACCAGCAGAAGAACAAAGGTGTCCATGGATCTTCCCACCCACCCAACCCAGGCTATCAGAACAATTCTTATACTCAAGCTCCGAAGACAAGCGCTCCTCCTTCTTATCATCATCCGCTCTCAGAAGTTACTTGCACCAAGTGTCAGCAGAAAGGTCACTATGCAAACAAGTGCTTCAACCAAAGGCGCCTTCCGCCTCCTCCTCCTGTGAGGTCTTCAAGCAGTGTAGTGGTCAAGCATAATCCCAAGTCTGCAAGGGTGAACATGATGAATGCAGCTCAAGCAGAAGATTCTTCAGAAGAGATCATGGGTAATCTTCCAGTTAATGATATTCCTACAAAAGTCTTATTTGATACTGGTGCATCTATTTCATTCATATCAAGACCTTTTGCATCCATGCACAATTTGCATGTTGTTGATCTGCCTAAGTCGATATCGGTTTCCTCTCCAGGTTTGTTCATGAATACCAAAATGATGGCTCCAGATGTTTCCATCTGTCGGATTTTGGTTTCCAGCAAAACCCTTGAGGTTCAAACTCTAGGGTGCGCACGAAGATCTCTCCCTCCCCCCTAGCTCACGCTCTCACCATGATCTCAGAGCTAAGCACGTCAAACTCGCAGAACAAAGGACACAGTTTTTATACTGGTTTGGGCCACCGTTGTGGTGTAATATCCTACTCCAGTGTGGTGTGGTGCATTGCCTCTTGGGCTAAGGATGAACAAGTACAAGGGATGAACAACCTCCTGAGGAGAGGTGTTCTTGAGCTTGATGAGCTTGCGTGGTGGCCTTGGTGGAATGGGTCTCGTTACAACTCAGATCCACCCCCTACGGTGGTAGCTAGTCCTACTTATAAAGGCCCTGGTCCTCTTCCCAAATGTAGGCAGGAAGGGATCCCACAATGGCCAAATTTGAAGGGAGACAACTAGTATAAGTTATCCTGACAAAAGGTGGTCTTCGCCTGCCAAAGGCTCTAGTGGTGATGTCGTCCTGGGATCCACGGTGACCTCCGTCCTGCCGGCCTGCTGGTCTTGGTCTTGTTGCATCGATATGGAAACCTTTGCATGATGCCTCGGGACTCCTCGCATATGCCTGTCCCTTTAACACCAAAGAGGAAACGAGGACACTGCACGCACTGGCGTCCGCCTGGCATCTTCCTGGCCTTGGTCGTCATGGCTTGCGTCATAGGGAAGTCGCGAGGTGCCCCCTGCCTTGATCTCTCCGCCCCCCCGCGAACTAGTCAGGTGAGGCCGCCCCCGAGGAGGTCTTGCATCATCCCCTCGCGAGGCTTGGCCCCTTGCGAGGGTCTTGAGTGTTCGCTGCTGAAGACGGGTTGTACGAGGCCACTGGTGGAGCCACGCCGTGGGCCGCAGGCAGGCAAGTCTGGGGACCCCCGTTCCCACGACACCGACAGTAGCCCCCGGGCCTAAGGCGCGCTCGAACTTGGCTTCGAGGCGAAGCCAAGGGGCCAGTGCGGAGCGCCGCAAAACCCAACAGCCTGTGGCCTCGGTTGACGCATGGCGATTGATGGGACGTGGGCGTCTCCGCTTCCCCACGCTGCCTCAGCAACTGCCCGCCTGACAAAAGGCTGGCGTGGGCTGCATTTGCCTTCATTGCTTTCCATCGCCTTGCTCCAGATCCCCTTTCTCGCTCCTTGCTTCCAGAGACTCCAGATCCGCCCGGATCCTCCTTTAAGCCTGTCGCCAATGGCGCCCAAGAAAGCTCGGGCCACTCCCTCGTCGTCTTGGTACGAGCCGGCGCTCAATGCGCCGAGCGTGTCAGAGAAGAACCTTGTCGTCATTCTCCTGATGACAGCGGAGGGTGATAAGAAGAGGAAGGCTGTGCTCCGGGCTGGCTCTGATGAGCCGGAGGCCTTAGGCAGCACGTTCTACCCCTTCTTCATGAGCAGCATCGTCGCCGAGCTGGTTCCCCCCTTCTTTGACTTCTTCTACTCCGTCCTTAGCCATTACAAGATCCATGCTCTCCATCTTCATCCCAACTCCGTCCTCCTCCTGTCGATCTTTGCCTTCTACTGTGAGGCGTATGTCGGAGTGATGCTGTCCATGGCACTGCTATGCCACTTATTCTTCCTCCGGATCAAAGAGGGCCACTGCTCTGGGTGCGTTGGCTTTGTCATGGCCAGCAAGACCAATGCCATCTCGAAGGCCGGGAAGAAGTCCGAGGGCTACAGGGGCAAGTGGGTCTTGATGGACGCCAAGCGCTCCCACCCCCGGCTGGTGCCGCCGACGGAGATGCATGTGTCCCAAGAGGGGTGGCTTCGCATGAAGCTCATCGACTCCCGGGCGGCGCAGGTGTTGGAGAGGATGACCGCCAACCTAAGGCCTGGTGATTCAAGGGCGGCGAAGCTGACGGGGGACATGATCGTCAAAGAATTCATGAAGCGGCGCGTGGCTCCCCTCCAGTCACACCCGCGCCCCTTGTGGAAGCTTGGAGGCGAAGGGGATGACCTCCGCCTGCACCTGGAGGCCCTTTCTGACGAGGAGCTACGCTCGGCCCTCCGCTCCTTGGTCGGGGACGACCAGGGGTACCCGCCGGACTCCTTCATTCCCTTGTATCACCGTCCGGATGGGGCGACGGTTGTTGCCGCTCTGCCTGTCTTCAACGGGCGTGGGCTTGTGCCGCCTGCGCCCTCGAATGTCCCAGTGACGAAGACTCTGGTGGACGTGTCTTCTGACGAGTCTCGCGAGGAGGAAGAGGAGGAAGAGGAGGAGGAGGAGGAGCGCGACTCGGAGGCGACCCGCGGAGGGGCGGGGGAGACCTCCCCTTTGCGCAAGGCCGACATCCTCCGCACCCTGCCTGATGATGATGACGAGGCCCATGTCCCCCTGGAAAGGGGGGACCTGCACATGGCTGGGGGGGCTCCACGAGGTCCAAGGTCAGTCCACGAAGGAGGTCACCGGTCGAGATTCCGACGAGGGAAAGGTCGGCGCTGATCTCCCAAGACGACGCCCCTGTTCTGACGCTGCCTGGAGCTGCTTCCGGCTTATCTAGTGCCCCCTCTTCAGCGCCTGGAGGCCGCGCACCCGCGCCTCAGGCTGCGAGGCTCTCAGGCTTCAAGCTTAGGAAGCGGAGGGACTACACCGCGGTGGACCAGTAAGTATTCTCGTCCTGCCTTGTTCTTGCTTCTGCTGCTGATTCTTGATGCTTCTCCATTGCGCAATTAGGTCGACGCCCGCGGCGAAGAAGAGGAAGGAGGAAGCGGTGGTGCTGCTTGGGACCAAGTCGCCTGCAGCTGCCGCACCCTCCTCCGCGGGGAAGGGCAGTGAGAGCGCTCGCGCTTCCCTGGCCCGATCGTCCTCGCGAGACTTGGGGGAGCGTCCTCCGGAGGAGGCAGCCCCCGTAGCCCCGCTGGCTCCGGAGGTGCCGACGTCTGGCTCGGTTGCTGGGGTCCCCCAAGTTCAGGAGCTCCTAGCCTCTCAGGCCATGGTGACGACGTTGTCTCCTCCTCCTTCCGCCGCACTGCTAACCTTGGATCCTTCCGCCTCCCCTGACGTCCTGAAGCACGCTCTCTCCACACTGACTCTACTGCGAGAGGATCTTCAAGGCACCGACCTTCACCTGGCAGCCGGGCGCCTGGAGCTGATTTCTAGCTGGCTTCACTCCGATGCGTCCGTCCGGGCGGCATTGAGTCAAGTTGTGGCGGCCTCCGAGAAGGACAAGCAGGCCGCCGCCCAAGCCGCGGCTGCTTGTGAGGTGGCGTTGAAGGACGCTGGGAACACCCAGGATCGCTGTCGGTCGCTGGAGGCCGAGCTGGAAGCCGTGCGCAACAAGCATGCGATCGAAGCTCGAGACCGCAAGGTGGAGGAGGAGAAGATGAAGGCCCGGGAGGACACCGTCAGGGGTCGCGATGCCGAGCTGGAGCAGCTGGCGAAGGCGCAGGCCGCAGAGCGTAGCCGGTTGGAGAAGCTGGAGCAGAAGATGAAGGCGGAGAAGGCCGAGCTGGAAATCAAGGCGAAGGTCCTGGCTGAGGACCGCGTGGCCTTCAAGTCCCTTGAGGAGAGGTCCCGCGTGGCGCTGCGGGCACTCTACGAGAAGGGCTTGGAGGAGCCGCTGGCGACAGCCAACGAGGGCCCCACCCAGCTGCTTCCTCATCTGGTCGCGGTGCTCGAGGATATCATGCACGGGATCGGCCCCTTGGTGGAGGAGGAAGCCCGCACGCTTTCCTTGGCTGCGCTGACGCGCGTCTTCAGCCATCTCCATCTTCGTGATCCTGACGCCAACATTGACGAGCTGTTGGAGCCTGTGGATGGCGAGCGCTACGCAGCTGCTGCCAAAGCCGTGAAGGGCCAGGTGGAGGCTTTGCTGAAGAAGTTCCGCGCCTTCGACCCTGCACCCCCAACTGGTGATGCTACTGAACCTACAACTCCAGCAGGTGGCTCAGGTGAGGGCAGCATCACCGTCGAAGGGACGCCTCTTGCGAGCAACAGCAGTGTCTAGGGATGATGAGATGACTTGCTGGCGGCTCCTTTTCCTGCTTTGCTTCTGCAACATGAACCATGCCTCATGGAGGCGTTTAAACTTGTGTTTGGTATTCGAGAAACAATATGTCTTGTAATATTTGTTTGAAATTCCGTGAATTCCTTTCCGTTTGCTTTGGTGTTCTGCGTCGGCAGGGCCCGACCCCGCGCATACCTCAACCGCCATTGGGTCATCTGAATCACCAGGGTGGACCAAGGAGTGAGGGGCTACGTGGCCTGTTAGGCTCCTGAGTCGCGATGCTCAGGAGTGCCCCTTGATGCGCAAACAGGTTACAGAAAGGATATGCAAGAGTAGGCCTAGTGTTCTACGTCGGCAGGGCCTGACCTCGCGCATACCTCAGCCGCCATTGGACCGTCCAGATCACCAGGACGGACCAAGGAGTGAGGGGCTACGTGGCTAGTTAGGCTCCTGAGTCACAATGCTCAGGAGTCCCCCTTGATGTCCAAACGACCTTCATACCTTGGCTCCGCTTGGGAGGGCGCGCGACGACCAGGTCCGAGGGACCTGGCAGGGTGGCTTACACTTGGGCGTGACCCGAGCGCAGCCCCCGTGCCCAGCCCCCTCGCGCGACTCTCCCGATGGGAGGTGTTGCGATGAGGCCGGACACTGAGCTCAGAGGCTCCCTGAGGTTGATACGGCCATGAGGCCGCCCTCAGTTGTTTATCACCGGCGCGGAGCATAGCGCTTCCGCACTTGCACGGGCATAGCCGCTCCTCGGCAGTGTCGACTGCCAGCGTGGAGCATGGTGCTTCCACTGATGCGTGGGTGAGGGCTCCCTCTGAGTGGAGCCCCCGGGGCATGTACAGCCCCGCCCTGACATGTGGCTTGCACAGCAGGGCTGGACGAGGTGTGTCTGGGCACTCGTGAGCCAACGCAGGACTCACGAGGCCCTACCTCAAGGCGGGTTGTGCCTGGTCTTGGCTCTTGATGATGGTGGTGGTCCTGCGAGATGGTTAGGCAACCTGCGCTGAGCGAATCTCCTGAGGCCATCGCATGCGGAGGCCAAGCACCAACGACCCCAGGAGGTGACGTGAACAGGGCCGGCCCGCCAGACAGAGCTCAGTCGTTGGCTTTATCGACGCTGTAGGGACGGATCCGAGCATAGGCGCCGTGCCTAGCCTTCCCATGCGAAGGATCCTGAAGAAAAACGATCGGCGCGTGGCTCCCATGGTGGGTGACAATTAAGCTGGTGATGACTATAGATAAATCATGCATGGGAACAGCTAGCTTAGATAGATGCGAGAACAATACATGCCACTGAGACGGACCTGAGCGGCCTGGGGATGATGCAGCCCGAGGGACGCCCCCAGTAGGGTAAGATGCGGAAGTATACACGCCGCAGGGTTAGGCCCATGTGACCTAGGAATAATGCAGCCCAAGGGGCGCTCCCAGCTGAATGAACTTGGAAAATGTCATCTGGTTTCTTTGTCGAAGAAGTGTTGGGGTAGCTAAAGGCGTGCCCTGAAGAAGTCTCTCCTCACGAGCCGCCAAGACCCTGAGCCTCGGGAGGCTCTGGGCTCAGGTGGCTCCTTGAGGATCGTCTCCATCTCTGCTAGGACCGCGTGATGCCAGGCCTCCTGGGTTGCCAGGATGCTCCGTAGGTTGCGCTAGAAGGCGGCTGCCATGCTGGGCAGGCCAAACGGCATGCGAACATAGTTGTGAGGTGGACCCTCGCATCGGCCAGCGCGCGAAGGCCAGAAGCGCTCCTGAGATGCGGCCCTATTGAGCCCTGGGATGTTGATGCAGACGCGCAGCTCGCCACCCTTGCCTGGATGGGGAGCTGCACTAGGTGGGCAGCGGTCACCGTGCATAGCCCTTGCTTCTTGAAGCTCCCGGGTGGTCTTGACGATGGACTCCTGAGCGTCGGGCTCTCCTCGCCCGGTGCCCTCCTGAGGGAAACATGCCGCGAAGCACGCCTTCACGTGGTGCCCGAGCGCCTCCCTCGTGATGTTGGCCAGGTCTGAGGCCCTCCAGAAGAGAGCCCCCGAGCCTCGCCCAGGAGGGCGCCGGGCGCGCCTTCCTATGCGAGGGAGGGAGGCGCCCCAGGTGCGGGCATTGATCCTAAGGCGGCGCCGCTAGAGACACTGCCCCCCTGAGGCCATGTACGGAGTAGCTACTTCTTCTTCTTGGGGATGGCCTCAGGAGGGTGCTGCGTGCCCTCACTGTCAGGGTCTTCGATTGCTGCGGCTTGGAAGGCGCGCTCGAGGGAGCACACCGCATCTGTTTCTTCGCAGGGGACTGTGATGATTCCGCCGCTTCCTGGCATCTTGAGGATGTTGTATCCATGGTGGGTCACTATCATGAACTTGACTAATGCTGGGTACCCAAGGATGGCATTGTACGGCAGATGGATGTGGGCGACGTCAAAGTCGACGAGCTCGGTGTGGTAGTTGTCGTGCTGGCTGAAGGTAATAGGGAGACGAACTTGCCCTATCAGGGTGGTGGAGTCGTCGATCACTCCTGAGAAGGGCTTGGTAGGCTGCAGCTGATCATAGAGTACTTGAAGGCTGTCGAACGTCTCGACGGACAGGACACTGAGCCCTGCGCCACCGTCGATGAGGGTCTTGGTGACTTGGACATTGCTAATGATGGGTGAATAGAGCATCGGGAGACGCCGGCGGTCGTCGTGCATTTGAGCTGGTCCGCCGAGCTGAAGGTGATGGCGTACTTGGACCACCTGAGCGGGCACGTGGCCTCAAGCCTGGGAAGGGATGCATTCACCTCGCGAGAGAATTGCTTGAAGATGCACTGGGAAGCCGGGGCCTGAGCACCACCCAAGATGCAAGCGATGGCGCACGGCTCCTGGAAGCCCCCAGCCCCCTCATCCAGATGGTGGTCGTCGTTCCTTCTTGGTGGTGGCGACAGCGGAGGGAGGCCAGGATTACCCTGAGGATGGTCCTCGCGAGGCTGGTCGCACAAGGCGCCCTCACGAGGCTGCTCCTGCCAGCGGTCCTCACGAGGTCGGTCGCGCCACTCCTGGCGGGTGCCGCGGTCGTCCAAGCGTCCTCCACCTCATCCTCCTCCTTGGCCATAGCCCCAGACGTTGCGCTCGATGCATCGACCGAAGCGTCCGTCTCGGACGGCCCTGAGCTCTTGACAATCGTTGGTGTTGTGGCTATGTACATTGTGGAAGGCCCAGAATGGACGGCTGCTCTTGGGCGACTCGGGGTGGTCCCGGTCGCACTTCGTGTCTAGCTCCCCCGCGAGTATGGCTACTCCCTTGCGCTTCACGTCATTGACCTTGGCTTTCTTCTCCTCTGGGTCGGCAGCAGGGAGCTCGAGGAGGGAGAGACACCCCTCCTCAGCTCTTGTGCACTTGGTCGCTATGTTGAACAGCTCCAGAGTCGTGCATAGCTCCTTGTGGATGGCGAGCTCCTCCTTCATCTTGATGTTGCAGACGCCATCAGAAAACGCTGAGATGATGGCCTCGTCCGTCACCTTGGGGATCTTGAGATCCATGGGAAACCAGTTCGCCATGACCTTTTCATCGATGTCGGCCGCCTCGATGCTCAGCTCGTAGAGCTGCAGGAACTCCGCTAGGGGCAGGGGTGTCGTCATAGCACGGAGGCAGATCCGGCTTGAACTTGCTTGGCCAAACGACGGTGCGCAGCTCGGGAGCGAAGGCACGGCAGCCTGCGGTGGCCACCGGGGCCCTCTGAAGGGGCGGAGCCTGCCCTTGATGTTCGTGCATTGCTGCCGCAGGCGGCAGGCGGTCTTTTCATGGTGGTGCCAGGAGCGCTGGGGCATTTTCTTGCGGCCGGGGAACCTCTTGGCAACTTCCTTCTTCGTGCGCGGGCACACGGCATGGTGGAGCACGCCGCGGGACCGCGCGTCTTGGGGCAAGGACACCATCTTGATGCGGAGGGGGCGGTGGCGCTCCGCGAGCTGTGCGTCTTGGCGCAAGGGTGTCATCTTGATGCGGAGGCGGCGGAGGCGCTCCGTGAGCTACATCGCCCGCGGGTGGAGGTGGGCAAGGCAGTGAGAGAGATGGTGCAGGAGAGCCCCCAGCGGCGCTGACGAGCTCGGCAATGCAGTCTAAAGCAGTCCTCGTAGAGGTCGTCGACCGGGCGGTAGCGCAGGAGCTCGTGTGCCATGAGCAGCGCGGCCTACGCGTCCGTGGGCGCGCGATGAGCGTGAGACGATGAGCCGGCCGGATTCAGCGATGGGGTGGCGGTGCGGCCGTCCCGCTGAACGGAGGGGTGCAGTGATGATGCTTGCTGCTCATTTGTTACCGGACTGGTAGCGGTGTTGGCAACAGGAGATGGAGAATGATGGGGAGGCCCGCCGACAGGGCTGTCTGAGCGACACGGGCGGTCCGGCGCTCGGCGCGGGCTCGACGCGCGTCTGACATGGATGCGGTGGAGCGATGGAACGTGGATCAACAGAAGGAAAGCTTCAGCGCACCCCTACCTAGCGCATCAAATGTCGGATTTCGGGTTCCGGCAAAACCCTTGAGGTTCGAACTCTGGGGTGCGCACGAAGATCTCTCCCCCCTAGCTCACGCTCTCACCACGATCTCAGAGCTAAGCATGTCGAACTCGTAGAACAAAGGACACAGGGTTTATATTGGTTTGGGCCACCGTTGTGGTGTAATACCCTACTCCAGTGTGGTGTGGTGCATTGCCTCTTGGGCTGAGGATGAACAAGTACAAGGGATGAACAGCCTCCTGAGGAGAGGTCTTCTTGAGCTTGATGAGCTTGTGTGGTGGCCTTGGTGAAATGGGTCTTGTTTCAGCTCAGATCCTCCCCCTATGGTGGTAGCTAGTCCTATGTATAGAGGCTCTAGTCCTCTTCCCAAATGTAGGCGTGAAGGGATCCCACAATGCCCAAATTTGAAGGGAGACAACTAGTACAAGTTATCCTGACAAAAGGTGGTCTTCCTTGCCAAAGGCTCTGGTGGTGACGCTGTTCTGGGCTCCACGGTGACATCCGTCCTGCTGGTCTTGGTCTTGTTGCACCGATATGGAAACCTTTGCATTATGCCTCGGGACTCCTCGCCTGCGCATGTCCCTTTAGCAACAAAGAGGAAACGAGGACACTGCGCGCGCTAGCGTCCGCCTGGCCTTGGTCGTCATGGCTTGCGTCACAGGGACCTCGCGAGGTGCTCCCCGCCTTGATCTCTCTGCCCCTTGCGAGTCAGCCTGGTGAGGCCACCCCCGAGGAGGTCTTGCGTTGTCCGCCTCGCGAGGCTTGGCCCCTTGCGAGGGTCTTGAGTGTTCTCTGCTGAAGATGGGCCGTACGAGGCCGCTGGTGGAGCCACGCCGTGGACCGCAGGCATGCAAGTCTGGGGACCCCCGTTCCCAGGACGCCGACACCATCAAGATGGGCAACTATAAATTTTTGTCTTCTCCAATGGTTTTTGCCGACTCTAATATTGATCTAATTCTCGGGATGGATTGGCTTTCTAAGCACAAGGCTCAACTTGATTGTGCTGCCGGGGAGATTAAATTGACACACTCTTCTGAGGATGTGATCATCTATGCCGCTCATGACGAAACCATTCGGTTGTTCTCTCTAAATGAGAAGGGCGAGTTAGATGCTATTTCTCAGATTCTAGTTGTTTGTGAGTACCAAGATGTCTTTCCAGAAGAGCTTCCGGGTATGCCTCCTCACCGGCCAGTTGAGTTCGTTATCGATCTTGAGCCTGGCACTGAACCCGTTTGCAAGCGTCCATACAAGCTTGGACCAAAGGAGCTGAAGGAATTGAAGAAACATCTCGATGAACAAGAGAGTATGGGTCTGATCAGACCGAGTTCATCTCCGTGGGGTTGTGGTGTTCTTTTTGTCCAGAAGAAGGATGGCACGGACCGACTTTGCATCAATTTCCGCCCATTGAACAAGAAGACAATCAATAACAAGTATCCACTTCCCAACATCAATGAGCTATTCGAGCAACTCAAAGGTGCAAAGGTGTTCTCCAAGCTTGACCTCCGTATGGGCTATCATCAGATTCGCATTCATGAAGAAGATATTCCCAAGACAGCATTCAGAACTAGCTTTGGTTCTTATGAATATACGGTCATGTCTTTCGGCCTTGTCAATGTTCCTCCAACATTCTCTCGTATGATGAACTTCTTCTTCAACCCCTACACAAATGAATTCGTCCTGGTGTATCTCGATGATATCTTGGTGTTCTCCAAGAATAAGAAGGATCATGCCAAGCATTTGCGATTGGTGCTCGACAAGCTCAGAGAGTATCAATTCTATGCGAAGTTTTCCAAATGTGAGTTTTGGCTTGATAAAGTTCTTTACCTTGGTCACATCATCTCCACCAAGGGCATTGCTATTAATCTGGAGAAGGTTTCTGCAATTGTGAATTGGGAGCCTCCTCAGAATGTCAAGTAGCTCCGCAGTTTCCTTGGGCTTGTGAGCTATTGCCGAAGATTCATTGAGAATTTCTCAAAGATTGCAAAGCCTCTTTCCAACCTCCTCCAGAAGCATGTCAAGTATGTCTGGACACTTGAGTGTGATGTTGCTTTCAACACTCTCAAAGAGAAGCTAGTCTCAGCTCATGTTTTAACTCCTCCTGGTGAATCCAAGCCATTCTAAGTTTTTTGTGATGCCTCATTGCAAGGTCTCGGTGCCGTGTTAATGCAAGAGAAGAAAGTTGTGCCTTATACCTCTCGTCAATTGAAGCCCAATGAAAGGAACTACCCCACTCACGATCTTGAGTTGGCGGCAGTTGTCCATGCATTAATAACATGGAGACATCTCTTGTTGGGAAGGCAAGTGGACATTTTCACCGATCACAAGAGCCTCAAATATATCTTCACTCAACCCGACCTCAACCTCAGGCAAACTCGTTGGGTCGAAATGATTCAAGAGTAAAATCCAATTATTGCATATACTCCAGGAAAGGCCAATGTGATTGCAAATTCTTTGAGCAGAAAGGCTTATTGCAACAATTTAATCCTCAAGCCATTCCAACTGGATCTTTGTGGAGCTTTCCGCTAGCTCAATCTCCAAGTTGTTCCTCAAGGCTTTCTTGCCAACCTTC
The DNA here is from genome assembly GCF_018294505.1 of Triticum aestivum. Lineage (NCBI taxonomy): Eukaryota > Viridiplantae > Streptophyta > Magnoliopsida > Poales > Poaceae > Triticum > Triticum aestivum. The sequence goes on from NC_057797.1 coordinate 213,036,020, forward strand.
AAGTCACTCCAACTTTGGAAGACCAAATTCGTGAGGCACAACTCCTTGATACCATGGTGAAGAAGGTGAAACATGGTATTGCCAAGGGCTTATCCAAATACAAGTGATATCGCATTGATGACAAGGACACCTTATTCTTCGAGGACAGGATTGTGGTTCCTAAAGGTGATCTAAGGAAGGTCATACTGAAAGAAGCGCATAGTTATCTCCTTTCCATTCATCCAGGCAGTTAGAAGATGTTCCATGACCTCAAGCATTGGTGGACTCGAATGAAGCGAGAGATCGCTCAATTCATGAATGAATGTGATGTCTGTCGAAGGGTGAAAGCAGAACACCAACGACCAACTGGTCTCCTCCAACCTCTTGCTATTCCAGAATGGAAGTTTGATCATATCGAAATGGACTTCTTCACTGGATTTCCCAAGTCCAAGTGTGGGAATGATGCTATTTTTGTTGTCATTGACAAGCTGACAAAAGTGCCTCATTTCCTTCCAATCAAAGAATCTATCACAGCAGCTCAGTTGGCAGAGATATACACCTCCAAAATTGTCTCGTTGCATGGTATTCCACAATTGATCTCTTCAGACCGCGGAAGCATTTTCACTTCTAAGTTCTGGGACTCCTTCCAGAAGGTCATGGGCGCCAACATTCGCTTCAGCACAGCTTTCCATCCTCAAACAAGTGGCCAAGTCGAGCGATTCAATCAAATCCTCGAAGACATGATCAGGGCTTGTGTCATCTCTTTCGGTATGAAGTGGGAAGGTTGTCTTCCATATGCCGAGTTCTCCTAAAACAACAGTTTCCAAGCAAGTTCGGGCAAGGTTCCATTCAAAATTCTTTATAGCGGAAAGTGTCGTACTCCTCTCAATTGGTCCAAGACTAGTGAATGCCAACTTCTTGGCAATGACTTGATCACAGAAGCTGAAGAAATGTGTAAAGTCATCCGTGAAAATCTCAAAGCCGCGCAATCGCGCCAGAAGAGTTACTATGATAGCAAGCACCGTGACTTGTCTTTCAAGATCGGAGACCATGTCTACCTCCGCATCTCTCCTATGAAAGGCACCCGACGCTTCAGTATCAAAGGGAAGCTTGCCCCTAGATACGTGGGTCATTTCAAGATCATTGGCAAAAGAGGCGACCTCGCCTATCAACTCGAGCTTCCGTCCAACTTAACAAATGTGGACGATGTGTTTCATGTGTCACAGCTTCGCAAGTGCTTCAAGACGCCAGAGCGCACTATCAACTTCGAAGAGATTGATCTTCAAGAAGACTTGTCTTATCATGAGCATCCCGCTGCTATTCTTGAAGAAACCGAGCGTAAAACTCGCAACAAGTCGATCAAATTCCTGAAAGTTAAGTCATCACATCATTCCGACCGAGAAGCCACCTAAGAACGCGAGGATCACCTCCGTTCCGAATATCCGGAGTTCTTTCAGTCCTAGATCTCGGGACGAGATCCTCTTGTAGTGGTGGAGAGTTGTAACGCCCCGGATGTAACATTCCATAATTGTAACTCCAACTCTTGCCATTTCCGGCTATGTGATATGTTATTTCCTTCGTGGTTGGGTTTTTGTCTTTGTTTTGACTTTTGTCCATTTCATGCATTTCATCTCATGTCATCATGTGCATCTCATTTGCATTCGTGTTCATCTCATGCATCCGGTCATTTTCCCCGTTGTCCGCTTCAGAATCCGACACTCCCACATGCACCCGTTGCACCTCTCAGATCTCGTTTTGTGAGCGGGAGAAAAACGTTCTCGGAATGGGTCGAGATTTGTCGAGTAGCTTTGGTACATCACCGGTAGGCTGCCTGGCAAATTTCGTTCCATTTGGAGGTCGTTTGTTGCCCCAACGATTAACCGGGTAACCGTAAAAGCCTCTCTCTTTGCAGCCCAGCATCCCTCCAAATCAGCCCACTAGCCCATCTAAACCCCCTCCATGATCTCCATCATTGGATCACGATCGTGTCGGTGAAAACCGCACCTCATTTGGTCTCTCCTAGCTCCCCCTACCTATAAATATGCCTTCCCCTCCTCAAAATCCGGGCAAAACCCTAACCCATCTACCTCTCGGCCGTCGGACATGTCCGCCCACCGCCGGACATGCCTGCGCCACCACCCGCGGCCACTCCCGTCGCGCCACGTGGCCTCCTCCACCACCACCCGCCGCCGGCCCGCACGGCCCGGGTTGGGCCCCCGGGCCCGTTCGCCTCCACTGCCGCCGCCCGCGCAAGCCGCCACGCCGGATCCCCTGCGCCGCCGCAACCACCTCGTCGCGCCGTCCCGACTCCACCTCGCCACGCCCCGCCGTCCGCTGACCTCGCCGTCCCGCGCCGACCCCGCCGTCCGCCGCCCGTCGCCGACCTCGCCGGCACCGGCTAGACTCAGATCCGGTGCCCCCGACCTCGCCGGCGTCCTCCTCCTCTCCATCGACTCCGGCTGCCTTCCCCACCATCTCTGGCGAATTTTCCGGCGACCTCAGTTCGCGTGCCGCGGACAAACCCTAGATCCGCGAGGTGATATTTTCGTCTAAGTCCCTGACATCCAACATTATGTGCACCCCTTTGACATGTCATATCTCCATGCTCATAGCTCCGATTTGCGCATATGATATATCAAAATGTTCACCTCGTGATGGTCTTCATGTTAGTGTCATTTGCATGCATGTTACTATCCATATTGATGCCCTGATCCTCGTTGCAGAAGTGCTATATGATGTTGTCTGCTGGAATTTATCATAATTTGCTGATTTGTCATTTTCATTGCATTTTGTGTGTGCATCCTATGAGCATGATGTCTACATGTTTTAGGAGCCTATCCATGCCATCTTTACAGGGGTGCAAGCCTTGTATTTTTATGAGCTCTGTGGTGACTAGCATAAGCATGCAAAGTAGGCTATGTGATGTTGCTGATTTCAGACACTTAGTAGATTTTGCTAAGTCTTTTCCTGTTACATTATGGTGCTCTATCCATTCATGCCTCTGGTTGCAATTATGGAGTACTCTAGCTTATCATTACCATGCTCTACTTTTGCTAAATATTGTTGCTGGCAGATTGTTAACATGAAGTTCATTTTTTTCATGTCTTTTGCTTGTGATCCATGCACCCTATGAACTTTCTCTTGCCATGTTTAGCTTCATAAATGTGTCTACTTATTGTTGGTTATCTTGTTATACCATGAAATGCCTTGTGGTGAGTGGCATGAGCTTGCAAAGTTGCTATCATGAATCTGTTTCTGCCATGCTCTGTTTTTTCTTCCAAGTCTGAAACTGATCATATCACTTGTCATGCTTGCATGGGTGCTACCTCATTTTCTGTGCCTCTTTGGCTAAAGTTCAGTAAAGGAGTTTTGTTCTTTGCCTTTAGTAATAGCATGACATACCTTTGTTCGCCATGATATGTTCCTGTAGCATGTTATTTGCTAGCTCTAAACATTGCTACCTGATGTTGTTTGTGACATGTTTAGTATTTTCACCAAGTCTGTGATGTTGTTATCATTTGCATTTTTGCCATGTTATTTTAGACTTGTTCTAGTGAGTTCTAGCAGGAGCTCAGTGTTCATGATTTGTAGAGCTTCACTTATGCTTCACTGCGATTAGCTTTGTTGCTATGTTGGAGTGGTGTATCATAGTTTCTTGTTGCATCTTAAGTGCTATGATGCTGTTAAGCGCAGTTTTGCATCATTCTTGTTTTGCTCGTCATTTGCAAACCGTGCATCCATTTCCGGTGATCTTTATATCGATTTCGACCGAAATCGCCCCATCTTTCCAGTGGCATGCTTGGTTTGCCAAGTTGATTCCTTGATGATCCTTTCCCTTCCGGAGTACCCATATGCATTGCACATCATACCTTGCATTCCATGCCATGTCTTGCATCATGTTGCTTGTGCATTGCACCGTGATTGATTGTTGTTCCGTTTCTTCTGTTCTTACTTTGGGTAGAGCCGGGAGACGAGTACATAAACGAGGAACCTATTGAGTACATTTACGAGGAGCAAGCTTTCGACAACTCTGAGAACTCTACAGGCAAGATGATCATTACCCTCGATATCACTTCTATCTTTGCTTGCTAGTTGTTTCATTCTATTGCTATTTCATGCTACCTACCACTTGGTTATCATGCCTCCCATATTGCCATGTCAAGCCTCTAACCCACCTTCCTAGCAAACCGTTGTTTGGCTATGTTACCGCTTTTGCTCAGCCCCTCTTATAGCGTTGCTAGTTGCAGGTTGTTCCATGTTGGAACATGGATATGTTGGGATATCACAATATCTCTTATGTAATTAATGCATCTATATACTTGGCAAAGGGTGGAAGGCTTGACCTTTTGCTCGGTCTTTTGTTCCACTCTTTCCGCCCTAGTTTCCATCATACCGGTGTTATGTTCCTTGATTTTGCATTCCTTACGCGGTTGGGGTTATGGGACCCCCTTGACAGTTCGCTTTGAATAAAACTCCTCCAGCAAGGCCCAACCTTGGTTTTAACATTTGCCTAATAACAACTAAAACTTTGCCTAGGGAGTAATTAACCCGAGGATCATCTTTATTCAACCCCCCTAGGCCAGTGTTCCTCTGAGTGCTGGTCCAACTTGGGCGATGTACGGTGCCCTCTGGGCAACCAGGGTCTCAGCTAACCCGACGTCTTGCCCATCCGGTGTGCCCTGAGAACGAGATACGTGCGACTCCTATCAGAATTTGTCGGCACATCGGGCGGTCTTGCTGGTCTTGTTTTACCATTGTCGAAATGTCTTGTAACCGGGATTCCGAGACTGATCGGGTCTTTCTGGGAGAAGGAATATCCTTCGTTGATCGTGAGAGCTTGTGATGGGATAAGTTGGGACACCCCTACAGAGTATAAACTTTCGAGAGCCGTGCCCGTGGTTATGTGGTAGATGGGAATTTGTTAATATCCGGTTGTAGAGAACTTGACACTTGACTTAATTAAAATGCATCAACCACGTGTGTAACCGTGATGGTATCTGTTCGACGGGGTTCGGGAAGTGAACACGGTTGGGTTATGTATGAACGTAAGTAGTTCAGGATCACTTCTTGATCACTTCTAGCTTCATGTTCCTTGCGTAGTTTCTCTTCTTACTCTTGTACTTGTATGTTAGCCACCATATTTGCTTAGTGCTTGCTGCAACTCCACCTCATTACCTCATCCTACCCATAAGCTTAAATAGTCTTGATCTCACGGGTTTTGAGATTGCTGAGTCCGCGTGACTCACAGATACTACCAAAATAGTTGCAGGTGCCGATGATACCAGCGTAGGTGATGCTACCGAGATCAAGTGGGGGTTCGACGAGGACCTTGGTCGTTACTATGTGTCGTTTCCTGATGATCAGTAATGGAGCCTAGTTAGGATGATCGAGGATCTAACATTTGGGGTTGTCTTCTTTTCATTTGGATTTGTCCGTAGTCAGACTATGTGTGTACTTTGAATGATGGATGAATTGTTTGTTCCTTTGTGTGACGTGGCGATTGTAAGCCAACTATCTATTTATCCATTTCTTGTTCATTACATGGGATTGTGTGAAGATGACCCTTCTTGCGACAAAACCAACATGCGGTTATGCCTCTAAGTCGTGCCTCGACACATGGGAGATATATCCGCATCTTGGGCGTTACAGTGCTCGCGATCCAGCGATCCAGGCGAGAGGTCCGCGTTCGGCTCGATCTGGGCTGGCGAGCGGGCGGACGGACTGGCGAGCGGGCGGATGGTCCTGCAGCAACGGGGCGATGTTGACTGGATCGGAGGAGACAGCACACGGTGGTCTGGCAGGCGGGGCGAAGGAAAGAGCAGGCCAGCTGGACCTGCAGGAGAGAGGATTAGAGGTGGAGAGACGGCGGCAAGGGATAGAAGCAGCGGCGGCCATGGATGGGATCAACAGCACAAGTTGCGACGTGCAAAAAAAATGACCTAGCTCTAATACCATGTTAGGAAATATGCAACTTGTATTCCCATGGGGCCATAGGCCAGCATATATACACGTACAAGTGCAGGAAATATGCAGAAAACCCCTTATACAATGGGGTAAATACAAAATGTTACATGGCTATATATGTAGTACTCTAACAACAAGGTCGGTATCTTGACGTGGAGGCGGCAGGAGAAGTCTTGGAGTATACGTCAAGCCTTCGGCAGATGCAATCCTGATCACTGATACGTCTCCAACGTATTTATATTTTTTGATTGTTCCATGCTATTATAGTATCAATCTTTGATGTTTTATATGCAATTATATATCATTTTTGGGATAACCTATTAACCTAGTGCCAGTTGCTGTTTTTTGCCTGTTTTTTGCTTTTTAGGAAATCAATATCAAACAGAGTCCGAACAGAGAAAAAACTTTGGATTATTTTTTTCTGAACCATAAGAGACCCTAGAAGGTTCGGAAGAAGACCTGAAGAGCCACGAGGGAGCGACAAGCTCGGGAGGCGCGCCCCAGGCTTGTGGGCCCCTCGTAGCACCTCTTGACCTAATTCCGCCTCTATAAATTCTGAAATATTCCCCTGACATCAGAGATCCACCTGAAATACTTTTTTCGCCACCCGCAAGTTTCTGTTCTCTCGAGATCCCATCTAGAGGCCTTCTCCAATACTCTACCAGGAGGAATCGATCACGGAGGGGCTCTACATCAACCTTGCTGCCCTTCCGATGATGTGTGAGTAATTTACCACAGACCTACCGGTCCATAGCTAGTAGGTAGATAGCTTCTTCTCTCTCTTTGATTTTCAATACAATATTCTCCTTGATGTTCTTGGAGATCTATTCGATGTAATGACTTTTTGCGGTGTGTTTGTTGGGATTTGATGAATTGTGAGTTTATGATCAGATTATCCATGAATATTATTTGAGTTTTCTATGAACTCTTTTATGCATGATTGTTATAGCTTTGTATTTCTCTCCGATCTATTGATTTGGTTTGGCCAACTAGATTGATTTTTCTTGCAATGGGAGATGTGCTTTGTGATGGGTTCGATCTTGCGATACTCTATCCCAGTGACAGAAGGGGATATGACACATATTTGTATCATTGCCATTAAGGATAAAAAGATGAGTTTTATTCATGCGTGAGTTTACTTTATCTACATCATGTCATCTTGCTTAAAGCGTTACTCCGTTCTTTATGAACTTAATACTCTAGATGCATGTTGGATAACGGTCGATGTGTGTAGTAATAGTAGTAGATGCAGAATCGGTTCAGTCTACTTGTCTCAAATGTGATGCCTATATACGTGATCATTGCCTTGGATATCGTCATGATTATTTGTTTTTTATCAATTGTCCAACAGTAATTTGTTTACCCATCCTATGCTATTTTCAAGAGAGAAGCCTCTAGTGAAAACTATGGCCCCGGGTCACTTTTTATCATATATTAAAATCAAAATACCTTGCTGCAATTTTTCTTTATTTATTTTATTTTGTGCTTTAATTATCTATCTATCACCATATAATTTAATCTTGCAAGTAAGCACCGAGGGATTGACAACCCCTTGTTCGCGTTGGGTGCAAGAATTTGTTATTTTATGTGTAGGTACTGCTAACGAGGTGTTGCATGGTTCTCCTACTCGATTGATAACCTTGGTTCTTAACTGAGGAATATACTTATCTCTACTATACTGCATCATCCTCTCCTCTTCGAGGAAATCCCAACGCAGCTCACAAGTAGCAAGCACGCCCATCATGCAGCTTCCGAAGTCCATCTTGATAAGAATGAGGGCCCATCAGCCCAATCTGAGGAGTATGGGCCGACCAAGTTAGTACCCCCTAATACAGGACACCGCCACAATGGCTTCATCAGTACTTGCATAAAATGATGTGGAAGTTCAGGTTTTCATAGATCTTCTTTGCTTCTTCAAGGGGTGGATCTACTAGAAGAGCATGAAGTAGTTCATCAACTGGTGCCTTGTAGTGAGTGTCTTCACTCATCGAGTCCAAAGCCCATGTCACAATGTCATCAGCATTTCCTGAGAAGTGCACTGTTGTATAGAACTGAAGAATGAGTTCTTCATTCCAATCGCAAATATCTAAACAGAAGCTAAGCAGCCCAGCATCGTGAAGAACAGCCAAAACTGGCCGGAAGCATGGAATGGATTCCATGCCACATGAGGAATGTGACGATGCGGGAAGATCTTGCTCTTCTCAAACGGCAATGAAGCATAGTGGTTCATTTTCATCTTGGTCAAGAAGCGCAGACGCCTAATCTTGGCTGAGTTATATAGTGACTCGCCAATGAAGAAATTCTTCTCTTCGAAGAATTTGGCATTACCGAATTGGGGTCGTCTGAGGCTTCTGCCAATCTTTGACATGACCGGAACTGGTTGAAGATTGATTTTCTTCAGCCTCACACCAAACACTGGTCTTGGAGAGCCAGTCGAGTCTTGTGGATCTATGATGGTCTTTGCTGTGAATCCTGACCTAGATCCAGGTTTGGAAAAGTGGAGATAGGAGAAATGTCAGGCTGGAGGACCACAATAATTCAATCTCAACTCACATGTCATATTCCAATGAGGGAGTGACGATGACAGCTTGCTCGGCTGTCTAGTACAACAAGGTTTGCCCGACTGTCTATTACACAAGGTTTGCCTGACTCTGGCGATGACAACGACATGACTTCGGGTCGCTCCAGTGTTTGTAGTCGTCGCTAGGTGATCTATAGATCTGGATATAATTTTTACTTCTGGCGTTCTTTGTACTGTCTTGAAAGATGATAAATTGATCGGAAGTTTTTCCCGAAAAAAATTCATGTGTCGGATTGAGGGTCTCAAGAAAAAAAGATTTGCTGCTGTAAGTTTTTTATTCATGGACCGGTAAGAAACAGACAATGTTGGACTAATATATACTCCTACCCACGCGAGCAACTGTTGTCGTCGGGTGTCACTATGCAGATGTTGTCATAACACGCTGATGAACGATTTAATGGATACGTTAACTTTCTTTCCCGTTCAATGCACTGGCATTTGTGCTAGTTCTATCAACATCCACACTTCTGACTTTATAGTGAATCCTCCTACTTTTATTTCTCGCAACATGCATGGAAAATACTACTTATATTCTACAAAAAGTTTACAGCTATATAATAATTAAACACAATCGGTCATATTTTGGCCTTTGCTCTCAAAGTTTACAGCTACAAAAAGTTTACAGCTATATAATAATTAAATTTCAGCAGAAACGCTCTCTATGAACCACGGCGAGCTGTCAGTCACAGCCGACATTCCTCATGACTTAAGCAAGTTTTTCATATTTTGGCCTTTGCTCTCGAAGAAGGCACAAAATGCTATAGGATGACACCAACATTCAATGTGTTAGATTGAGCAACCGCAATCACGCGCATTCAAGCTTCTGCACCAGGGGAAAGGGGAAGCTCAGCATCACCACTCAGACACGGCATACTGTTAGGGCATGGAACAGATGAAACGTCCCTTTTCCAAAATGCTTTGATGGATCGAAGTGTCGAATGGTTAGATCAATCACTTGGAATTTCATAGATCCTTGGCTTGGAACCTACATGGATTACTTCAATGACTAGAACGTTGGGACTGTGGAGTCGATGGGTAGGACAACTCAGATTGCTCATCACTCCGCAATTTGGAAACATCACTCTGCGGGAGACAAGTAAATTAGGACCGAGGCAAATTTAAGACCCAAGCAAAGACCTGTGTTGCTTTAAGGACAAAACATGCTTCAAAACTGATTTAAAACATCCAAGTGCGTTGATATTGAATGTCACCTGTGATGCTTCAGATTGTTGACCATGCTCCAGCTGCCTCTTCCTTGCATCCTGAAGAGATACAGAAATGCTCAGAGACGACACAGTTGGCAAATGAAACTTAACATGTTTAAATACCAAGTTCGTTGTGCCACAGTTTCCTCTAGAAGACAATGGCAAATATTCAATATTGATTCTACTGTGTGATGTCACATATCATGAATTACCAAAAATATATGTCGGGAAATAAGGCGAGCTGGATTTTATGACGTGTTGATGTGAGCTTAACGTACAGCAAGAGTGGACACAGAGCTGAACTTGGTATTCACTAGTACTAAAATATCTTCTGTAACATAATGGACAGTAGCCTGAAGTTCTGAATTAGTCACACTGACTTCAAATAGTGTAGGGAACATAATGCAGAGCAACTCAAGTTAACACACCGACTCCTACCCTTCTTTTATCAGAATCAAGTACAGCAGGATAGCTACCTGGTGATTTAGCTCGCCATTCTGATCCTTGAACACTTGTTGGTTTGCTTGCTGTTGCAGGTACTGCTGCATCTGTTGTTGGGCAAACTCTTGCTGCTGCTGCTGCAGAACTACCATCTGCTTCTGTTGTTGATCATAAAGCTGCTGCTGTTGCTGCTGAAAGAGCTCCTGCTGTTGTTCCATGTCTTGTTTCTGCTGCGGCATCTGCGAAAGATACTGTTGCTGCTGCATTAACTGCTGCTGTTGCTGTTGTTGTTGTTGGTACATTTGCTGTTGCTGCTGTATAAAGTACATCTGCTGCTGCTGCTGGAAATAAAGCAGTTGCTGCTGCTGCTGGAACTGCTGGCTTTGATCAATTCCAGATTCTTGTTGCTGATGTTTATTTTGTTCACCTTTAGTATCCCCTGAGTGATACTCACCCTGTGTTTTGTCAGACTGTTGCTGAACTTGTTGTGCATGTTGTTGTTGTTGTTGCTGCTGCTGGACCTGTTGCTGCCAAAGTACCATTTGTTGGTTTAGTTGTTGTACCTGTTGCGTAAAGCTTTGCTGGAGATGCTCGGTTGGAAGCTGCTGCTGTTGCAAACTCTGTATCTGCTGATTATGCTGAGTCTGCAGGTGATACAGCTGTTGCTGGTAATATTGCCACATCTGGGATGCATACCCTTGCATCATTTCCATGTACTGTTGGTTTCCCTGGTTCGGTTGTGCGACGAGGTGAACTTGAGAATGTGGGGATGTATGAACATTCTGAGAAATTGCATAAGCAGGTCCTTGCTGCTGCATCTGCTGCATGTTTTGTCCAGCTAGAAAAGGGTTAATGGATTGGTACGTTTGAGAATTATCCATGTGGTGCTGAAGGGGAGCTTGAGCAGTCACTGCATTGTCAGGAGAAAACTGAGAGCACGTGGTAATTTGTGTTGTTGCCATTTCTGAGCTGGAAGGTTTTGCGCCGACTGACAGATCTTGTGTCTGTGAAGACTGAATATGGTCTTGACTGAGTGCAGAGACTTCCGTACCACATTGAGTTGCTTCTGGATTATCACTAGAGCTCTCTGGCTTTGCATTACTGACAGACACATCATGCTCTGTTTCCAGCTTTACCTGGATTTTCTCAAGTTGCTTATTCTCTAATTCTAAAAATATTGGAGTTGGACCGGACGGACTTCCTTTGAGTAAGCTTGTCCCAGATGATGGTTCAGATCTTGAGCATACTGCTCCTGGATGATGATCAACTGCATTTAGCTCAATGGCCTTAATCTTGTCCTGAACATCAATCTGCTTGGGATCAGCAATTGAATTTGAAGGAGAATCATGATTGCATGATTCAGCTTGAGCGGCTTTCTCACTTACCGAAGCCTGACATATTGTTGTCTGGTCAATTTGCTCGCATACAGTTAAATCATGACTGATATCTTGGTTAGCATGTGAAAACATTTGGCTTTGAATTCCATACTTGTCCAAGCTGTGTTGGCCGTGAGCTGTATCGCCAACCTCCTGTTGCGCATCAACTGTCCCGGTGTTCTGCTCATCATCATATCCCTGTCCTCCTGAATTGACAGCATCCATATCCACTTGCGAACCGACTTCTTTATCAACTTGCCAAGAACAAGTTTCACTTTTAGATGACTGTTTTAATGTGATTCTGCCTTCTGGAGAACAGTCATGAGCAACCCTCAGAAATTCAGTTATTCTCCTCTTGTTACAGTCAGTAGTACAGTGCCGCTGTGACAGGTTCCTTGTGTTGTGAGGAAAAAGTTTGCTGTGTCGAGCCCATGCCTTTCTGAGTTCTTGGACACTCCCATAAAGGTCAACAAACTGCAAGCAGGAAACCAGTTGAGCCAGCAATATAACGATGCAGGAGATAACGGACAAGAAAGAATCTAAGTTTCCTCTGTGTGTGGGAAATAAGAACTGTATGCCAGTACTTTTCCTCAGCATGCTAACAAAATAGAACAAATATGAGGCCACTGCTTCAGTTAGTTCAAACCATTACAGCATGACAGCAAAGATTTAACTAAATGTCACACGTGCATGACATAAGAGAATCTGACACAGCTCCCCTGCCATTCATCCTCCATCAAGTGACAATGGAGTTTCAATGTAAGTCTTCCGCCTCCCAGGCCTGCTATCGGCATGAGCATTTTCTCGTCCCTTCTCAGCCACTTCAATGTCTCAATTCTGGATGAATAATTCACCTTCACAATGAAGGCTTGGAGCATACGGCATGCATGGATAGATGATCAGTTGATGATAAGTAAATAAGAGGTCAGACAAATCATCATAGTGATGAACTAGCTGCAGGTAATCAACAAGTAAAGTTTGAAATGTTTCAGAGCATTTGTTATGTTTCTTTCTAAAAATTGGCTGCATATATGCATTACCAATAATAAAGTGCATTTCTTTCATGATCTTAAGCAAAGAATGTGTCAGAAAAATTTATATCAAACCCCGTTTGACTATTTGTTGTTAATTCACAACGGAATAACAACCATGCTGAAGATAGCCAGGTTGGCCAGACAGCATGGCTGTACGGGGTAACACAGTCCAGGTGTTAAAAGCAGATACCATCGAAATTCAGGGATAGTACTGCCAAATGGATATTATGTTCCAGTGCACTACAATGTATACTGTTTTCTACATTCACATTGAGTGATGCCCACCTGTGACTTAAGATGTAGTGAGACGACTCCAACACAATGTTTACTGAATTCACTTATACTTCAGATTACTGAATCCCATAATATTAAGCGCAGAACAAGAAGAAAGAGATAGAATCTCATTTAGAAATGATTATTCGATCCACTTAGAAAAGTGAATGTAAATGGAGTGTGCACGCCAGTGTGCATTAAACTGCAAGCACGCGAACTGCAAAGGATACACACGCAGACGTACTAAAGAAATGCACAAAAAGATACACAATGCAAACTGCCATTAACTCTCTAACCTTTAGAAACAACAACGAGATATCTTCACGGTCTTCAAGGCTTAAAGCTGTTGATACGCCAGATCCAGGAATCACGGCATTAGCAATAACAGAATCAAGCAGAGGTATTTCTGTAGATCCTCCGTATGTACTCATGAACTGTATGAATCCCTAGTGGAAGATCACAGAAGGTATTACACAGGTCTCTTTCCAGACAGGAAAGAATAAAAAATGAAACTATGCTCATTAAGAATAAATGGCACTGTCCATGGAATGGGTATGGAGGCTTATCTAATCTAGCCGATGCTATGCATGCTTGTATTTATGCGTTGCAATTTGCTTCTGATGCAGGAATGGGATGGGTGGTGCTCGAAACTGATGCCACTGTCCTCAAGCTGGCGTTGGTAAGCAACGAACATGATTGGTCAAGACATGGTGTCATATTAAGGGATTCAAAGTTTATCCTTCTTACTAGTATTATAGTTTTCAAGGTTGTCTGTTGTAATTGTGGGTGTAATTTATTAGCTGATACCTTAGCTGCTAATGGTGCTTATATGGACCCAGATGCAACTGATGTTTGGCTTGACTCGGTTCCAAACGTATAAACTAGTATGCTCAGCGGTTTGTCTGTGCCACCAAGTTAATAAAGCCCACCGTTTTCTAAAGGAAAAAAAAGACATGCACCTTAATCAATGGTTTGCAGGGTGCCTGTTTTATTCCCTTGACAAAGACTTCTTTAGCTTCACCAATGCTATGACTTGCCTGTAGAACATGACATAATCAGCCAAAAATACAAGCAGAAATGTGCTATGTCTAAGCATAACATATGTCAGTCCAAACTAAAAGCAGAAACATCAACTGGCGAATATACACTCTTCTAGTCAGGAGAGCATAACACATGACTAAATTATTTGCTGCATCTTCCGTGACCCTCTAGGCCCAAATATAACTCAAAGCACAGCACTGGCAGGACAGGTGGACATCAATAGCACCCCGCTTACACTTCCGTCCGCCAGTGGCGGAGCCAGGAATTATGGATCAGGGGGGCCAAATGACTCAAACTCTTCATAACAGGGGCCAAACAATACTACTACATGTATTTTCGTATAAATTGCACACTGTTCATCTACTAATTACCAGCAAATCAGTGATCTTAGGGGGGGCCAGGGCCCCTGCTGGTCCCCCCCTGTCTCCGCCACTGCCGTCCGCTACACCCGGACTGTTCAGGCCAGTCACCCCGGACTGCCCAGACATGCCTGCCTATGCTCAGTAAACGGGCCAAAGGCCCATGTATATGTTTCCCCTTACCCCTTCGTTGTTGGACTATAAATACTCCACCCGCACCTCCTCTCTAGGGTTAGTTAAGAATAGAACTCATTGATAGAGCTTAGCTCATTTACCTCCCCTAGTGGGATTCCTCCATTGTGGAGATGGCTCCTCATGGAGAACAAGGCCACCTTGAGAGGTAAAGACTGCAAGGGTGCAAGACCTCCTTCCCATGTGGAATTCAAGCCCTCCTCATCTTAGGACTTGGGGAAGAACTTCCCACCTTGTTCTTGCTTTTCCTTGGATTTGTAGAAACCACGTTGACAGTGTGGTGTGGATCTATGATTACAAGTGTGTTATGCCTTCAGTTATCCTCTTTTCCTTGTGTTCCTTTATTTTTTGTGTTCTTCACGTTCTTCCTCAAATCCATCTCCATTTCATGAAGATCGGGCCACCCCTAGGGTTCACATTGTATCACCCCAGAGAACCTTGGGTGCTACCAGTTGTGGAGCTATCTTTGTCATGCGCACCGGTGATCCCAAACATAAATCTCTTCACAGTTGAAGCAAAGGCCTTGACGACATTATTCTGCCAACTCAGCTTGGGTGGGGTGCCGAACCTGCCATGGCGGAGTTGGCTCTCGAGTGGTCGGCGGCAGAACAGGTGCAAGTGGTGCTGGCAGGGAAGATATTGGAGTTGAGTTAACTGCAGGAGGATCGGAGGGGCCTTGGTGAAGGAGATGGTGGTTTTGAGGTCAGATGGTCGTTTAAGTTCAACGTCAATGCGAAGACCATTGGACAGCCCTGCCGTGCACAAGAACCGTTATTGGGACGGTATTAATGGCTTATTGTTGTGGCACATGAGTGCTAGAAACTTGCTGCGTAGTCGGCAACCGAGGAAGTGAATGGCAGACACACCAACTCGCACAAGGGATTTGCGCGAAGTGAGGTCCCAAACTGAACGTGGCAAGCCTCCTTCAACTGCTACCATGTCGGTGATGTCAAAATCACACTCAAGCTGTAAGTACCGGAAGTGAGCATCATTGGTGAAGTGGTAGGCTGCAGTCCAGATGCTGTCGGCCTCGTCTGTGCTCGCGCCTATTGAGCCAACCAAGAGGATCGACCGAGCCATCATACGTTGGGAAGTCGAGCTTCTGGAAGTGCGGAACGCCGGAACCCGAACCTAAGCCGAGATGGTGGTCAGGCAAGGGCGGAAGGGAGGCGATGGGCGGGGTGGATCCATAGATTGGTTGTGGAGGGTTCCCGGCCATAACAGCGTATGAAATCGGTTGCAGGTAGAGGCGGCGGCGATCTGCGGCTGCTGCTGGTAAAGCTGCTTATGGTAGGGCTGCTACTGGTAGGTGGGGCAGCAAATTGGGGTGGAATTTGAGCTGTAAGGTGGGGGTGCAAAGTGGCCCAGATTGATGTTTAGGGGCAGCTGCGGCGAGCAAGGAGATGGCTGGAGGTGGTAAAAGGGGGATGGAGCACCGTGGTGGTTGGCAGGAGTCCGCACAGGGTTGTGTTACGACAACAGGTAGGCGGTGGAGGGCAGGAAAGAAGGGGGGGGGGGGGGGGCAATCTGCCCAACGGGCAGAGGTCCGCCGGCAGCAATTCCCCCGCTGGAGAAGGGGGCACCGGAGGCACTGTTGGCGAGGGGAAGCACCAGGGGTGCGTCGTCGCTGGGGAGGAGGGCCTGGGACCCGGAGGTGGTGTCATGGGCGGCTGCTGCAGCCGCGGAATCTGGTGACGGCGGAGGGCTGGCAGCCGTTGCTCGAGCACCATCAAGCGCTGCACCAGCTCGGCAAGGAGCGGCTGGTCCTCCACTCGTTGGTGTGTGAAGGCCTCCAATTGCCTCGTGATGATCTTCATCTGCTTCACAGCCTCGATCTCAATTTCTTTGCCCGCCATCGTAGATGGTTCTGATACCAAATTGGAAAGATCTACTACTGACATAACCATAATCCCTAATTACTGAAAAGTAAATAAAAGTAGATAATATTCCTCTCTGCTTTACTGAGAGGGGTCGGCCGCTTTATATAGTAGACAAGACTTGACCGACAAGCCGTAAGTCTATTCAAACTCTAATACGATTTCTAAACTCACTGGACTCTTTCCTAACAAACTTGCTTCGTCAACCAGCACTCTAATTAAGGGACAAGACTCTATGTTTGATAGGTTGACCCACATAAATTTTTATGTTTGAACCTAAACATTAGATGCTAGTATAACTCACACTGCAATCCCAATGTGGGACCATCCTACCCTGACAAACCCATATTTACAATTCTAAGACAGATATTACTACTCACAATGATACTGTCTATCCTGATTTAATTTCAGTACACTGCAATTTGAAAAGCATCACAGATAAAGGAACAACCCAAAATCTGCAATTATTTTCAGATAGCACCTGATGCCTGTAAGATGCCTTAGCAGAAAGTATATTGTATACTACAAGATGTACATATCATACTTGATGTTGGTGGAAGGTCCCATATTACCTACCGCATATTTGAATTGCGCAAAATTAGTGTACAGGTCCGGTAGTACTTCAGTGTTCTGCTTTTGCATGGCATCCTGAATTGCATTCTCATATATCTCAGTAGCTGCTTTGGTATTTCCCTACGAACAGTTGAACAGTGTAAATGAATAATATTCTCATGAAGAAGCTAACCAGCACCAATGCACAGAAAACTGGTGTATACCATGCGTTTCTCCATGTTGGCCAGTCTATTAATATTCATGCAGAAATCTGAAGTGGAATTACTGCTTCCTTCAACAAAAAGAGCACGAGCACCTGGTGCATCACCAATTTGCTCTTTGAACATTGAATAGTACATACTGAAAGACGGGACTCCCTGTTTGAATGAAACAAAGAGTAAAAATACAACAGAATCCAGGCTGGTAGCACAGAGCTGCATGTTCTAAAGTACAAACAAGTAACAAAGTTGATGGACAGGCAGTAAACATTTATCACTCCATTTTGAGAATGCATGATTACACCGTTTACCATTCTTTAAATACATAAATGGATGCATATAGAGATTTCATAGGCGGTATTAAAATATATGCCAAGTCACTGAAAATAGATACAGATGCTCTTCAAGTACTAAAATATGTCATTGAGTCAGTGTTAAACCCTTATAATAAAATGATAACGGAAGATTAACTCATTAAATGATGGCTAGTGTCATGTGCACAGTGCACAGTGCGGCAGAACAGTGACAGCAGCAGCACATGGCAGTGGACCTCCAGCCAGCTAGGGCCCATGGAGTTCACACATCTAGGTAGCAGCAACTGCAATACTAGGGCTGGCTGGGTAGGCTTAGAATAATTTGTTATCTTGATTAGCAAGATATTATGGCTACAGATAAAATCTTATCTTTGATAGCTAGGAAGTGATCTCGTCTTCAGATGGAAAAACTAGATTCAGATATGTGCTATCCATATGTAAAGGCGGCTGTATTATAATTTATTTCTCGAACAGGCAGCAGAGCTGCGTATCTTTGTATTAGAGAAGAAAAGGAAGGGGTAGAGAACCCGAGTACACATGCACACACACTTAGTTGTTAGCGTACATGCCCGCCTGTGAAAAACAGAAAGACAGCCAAAACCCAACCTAACCCCTCCAAACAAGAGCTGTTAGAGCCCTCGAGCCCTAACCATACCCCACAACTGAGCCTCCTCAGCAAGCACCGGAATACTAGTCATGCTCGGTGCTACACCATAGAAGGCAACTGTATTATCAATTGTTGTGTCGCAGACTCACCTTGTTTTGGCTGTGTCGTATGTGTGTGTGGCGGCTCTCCTGAGAACGGGAGGACTGGATGCCTCCTTCTAGGTCAGTACCTCCACATGGGCTTGGGCCCTAAGTGACAAGGCTTGATGGGCTTGGGCCCATACCGGTTCAACACTCCCCCTCAAGATGGGTGGTAGATATCTATCATCCCCATCTTGTCACATGCCAAGTTACAGTCCTTCGTTCCCAGTCCCTTTGTCAAGCAATCTGCAAACTGCTGCCCAGAGCTGACGTGAGTAAGACTGATGATACCAGCATCAAGTTTCTCCTTAATGAAGAAGCGATCAATTTCCACATGTTTTGTCCTATCATGCTGAACTGGGTTATTAGCAATAGCTATAGCTGACTGATTGTCACACCACACCTTCAAGGGTCCCTTCCTCAGAAGTTTCAACTCGCTCAGTAGGTACTTCACCCAGAGCATCTCACATAACCCTTGAGATAAAGCTCTATACTCGGCTTCTGCTGTTGATCTAGACACAACAGGTTGTTTCTTGCTTCTCCACGACACCAAGTTTCCTCCCACAAACACACAGTAGCCAGAAGTTGATCTTCTATCATCTTGACAACTGGCCCAATCAGAGTCACTATAGCCATCCACTTCAAGATGTCCACTCTTCGCAAACCACAACCCTTTACCTGGAGTCCCCTTCAAGTATCTCAGAATTCTGTGCACAATATCAAGATGCCCACTCCTTGGTTCATGCATGTATCTGCTCACCACACCCACGGCATACGTAATGTCAGGCCTGGTATGACACAAGTACAATAACCTCCCAACCAGTTTCTGATAATCTTCCTTATTCACCAGCTCGCCTGACTGAGCTGTCACTTGATGATTTTGTTCAATCAGCGTAGGGGCTGCACGGCATCCCATCATGCCCATGTCACTCAAGAGATCCAAGGTGTATTTCCTTTGGCACAAAGATATTCCCTTCTCTGTCCGGGCCACTTCAATCCCAAGGAAGTATTTTAGGTTGCCCAAATCCTTCACCTCAAACTCATTGCTCAGACACCCCTTCAATCTCTTTATTTCCTCCTCATCATCTCCGGTGATGATAATGTCGTCCACATAAACTGCAAGAATGGTGATCTTTCGATTAGAGAGTGAGTGTCTGTAGAACACCGTGTGATCACCATTACATTGACCATACCCCATAGCACGGACAGCACGCCTGAACCTATCAAACCAAGCCCTCGGCGATTGCTTCAGTCCATACAAGGATTTCTTCAGCCTGCATACCTTCCCCGTTGTCAGTGAAGTACCAAAACCTGGTGGTATCTCCATGTACACTTCTTCCTGCAACTCACCATGCAAGAAGGCATTCTTGACATCTAATTGATGCAATTTCCACCCAAAGTTTGCAGCACAGGAAACCAATATCCTTACTGTGTTCATCTTTGCCACTGGAGCAAACGTCTCGTCATAGTCAATTCCATAAGTTTGACTATATCCTCTGGCGACCAATCTGGCCTTATACCGTTCCACCTTCCCCTCAGGATTCTGCTTCACTGTATAGATCCACTTACAACTCACTGCTTTCTTTCCTGCCGGCAATGTGGTTAGCACCCACGTCTTATTTTTCCTCAGTGCTTCCAACTCTTCTATCATTGCTTCATGCCACTTCGGATCTTGCTTTGCAATCTTCCAATCCTTTGGGATTGACACAGTTTGAAGAGAGGCAACAAACACTCTATAGGAAGGAGACAAAGCCTCATAAGACACAAAATTTCCAATGTCATGATCATCCAAACACTCCAGTGGTAAAGCCTTCTCAGCCGCTTCACGTGTCCCCTTTCGCAACGCAATAGGTAGCTCCACTGTGTCAGATGAGCTTGCACCACTGCCTTGCTGCTCCCCCTGCACTGACTGCTCCCCCTGCACTTGTTGCTCCCCCTCCTGCACAAGTGGCTGCCGCCGAGAATATACCAGACGAGTGTCAGATGAGTCATGCACCTGTGGCACTTGTGGCTCTCGCCGAGAGTACACTAGGGGGATCTTCTGCCACCGATCTCGAACAGGGAGCTGGAGATTACCAATCTGAATGGAACCCACGGTTGGTTGGACCCGTACCTGCACATCACCATCAGTGAGAGTACCAACCGAAATTGTACCCACAATTGGCTGGACTTGAACCTGCACATCATCATCATCAATGTTAGTGCCCACAGAATCCGCGTGAGTGTGAGATACAGCCTTCTCCCCCTCTTGACCATCTTGCACAGAGTGGAAATGGTCAAGCTCTTGAAACAACACACTTAGATCTGTTGGCTCACCATAGAATGGCTCAGACTCCCTGAAGGTTACGTCCATACTGACAAACCTGCGTTTCTCTGAGGGACACCAACATTTATACCCCTGCTGACTAGAAGAATAGCCCAGAAAAATACACTTCACTGCCCGCGGATCAAGTTTTCCAACAGAAGGACGGTGATCTCGAACAAAACAAGTACTGCCAAACAACTTTGGGGGAACAACAAACTTAGTTTCTCCATATACTAGCTCACACGGAGATTTCATGCTTAGTATTCTTGATGGTGTCCTGTTGATCAAGTATGTGGCTGTCATAACTGCTTCACTCCACAAGAATTTGGGCACATTCATCGTAAACATCAATGACCGGGCAACCTCAAGAATATGCCGATTTTTCCTTTCTGCCACTCCATTCTGAGGAGGGGTGTCTGGGCATGAAGTTTGATGAAGAATACCGTGATCAAACAAGTAAGCCCCAAATGTGTTGTTCACATACTCTGTCCCATTGTCAGTCCTGATCACCTGCACCTGCACCTGAAACTGATTCTTCACCAAGGCATGGAAATTCTGAAAACAGCTAAACACCTCATCTTTGTGACGCATCAAATAAATCCAAGTCATACGAGAATAGCAATCGATGAATGTAACAAAGTATTTCATTCCATTCATTGATACAACTGGGCTCTTCCATACATCCGAATGAATAAGCATAAAAGGAGATATGCTCCTAAGCCCCTTACTCACATATGAGGCTCGTGTGTGTTTGGCATATTCGCAAGCATCACATGTCAACTTGCCCTTGCCTATCCCACACATAACATCCGGAAAGATTCTACTCATCTTATCAAAAGATACATGGCCCATCCTATAGTGATGGATCATCGCCTCCTTCTCCTTGTCCTCCATGGTCGCAGCACACACCAAGTCCGGCTGCACCTCCTGGTCCATGTACCAGAGCCCCCTACGCCTGGTGTCAGTCCCAACCGTCTGACTCGTCTGTCGCTCCTGAATCACGCACCCGAATTTGTCAAGGATCACACGACAGTCAATTTGATCAATTAGAGCACTGAAAGA
Source organism: Triticum aestivum (assembly GCF_018294505.1). Lineage (NCBI taxonomy): Eukaryota > Viridiplantae > Streptophyta > Magnoliopsida > Poales > Poaceae > Triticum > Triticum aestivum. The sequence goes on from NC_057797.1 coordinate 213,057,540, forward strand.
GACCAAATTGACAGGAAAAGCCGGCACATGTAAAACTGAGGATAGGGAGATGGTCGGAGTGCACTTGACTGTGCCAACCCCCATGACAGGCTGGTTTGTGCCATCAGCAGTTTGCATAGTGCGCGTGTGAGATGGAGGGTGCTTATTGTAAGACTCAAACATGCAGGATTTACTAGCAACATGCTTAGATGCTCCAGTCAAGAACCCACTCTGGAGCACTCTCATTAGAAGCAAGAGATGCCTTTTCCGGATTACCTTCATCAGTGGAGACCCAGAGAGCAAAGTCTCCATAGTTAGCATCGTCTGCATCTTTGCCTTTTGACGTCCCAGTGTCTCCTGCCACTGCCATGTGAGCCCTCTGATCTCCTGAGTGTCCTGAGTAACCACCTCTGCCCATAGAAGCCTGACCCCTTGAGGTCCCTGAGTATCCACCTCTGCCTCTACTCCTGCCTCTGCCAGTTCCCCCTCTGTTGTATCCCCTGCCTCTGCCACGAGTTGGACAGGCCCACTTCCAGTGACCTATCTCCCCACAGATATGACATTTGTTGGGATCGCTCCACTCCATGCGCTCAGTGACTGCAAATGTCGAAGCCGGCACAGCCTTCATGTCTGCATGCTCAAGAGATAGCCGCACCTCCTCTTGAGACATTGCAGCAATAGCCTCCTCAATAGAGGGCAGAAGAGGTTGGTGCAACAGGGAAGCCCTCCTGCCATGAAAGCAACCTCTAAGACCCTCCAACAGTTTCAGCACACGCCTGCGTGCAATCCACTTGCGCCCTGACTCGATGCAAGCCGCATCATAGAGTTCCAGAGGGTCGCAGTTATCCTGCTCTGCCCACAGAGCCTGCAGCTCTGCCACATATGCCATCACTGACATGTCGTCAACTTGATGCAGCCGACTGATCTTCCCCTCAATCTGAGCAATTAGCATGACATTGCCCTTGCCTGAGTACAAAGTGGACAGAGTCGTCCATATCGCAGCGGATGTGGACAGCCCCTCCACAGAGCGTCCAATGGGGGGCACTACCGAGTTCAACAACCAGCCAATGAGCATAGAGTTTATGACCTTCCATCTCTTTCCCTCCACAGTAGTCTTGTCTCCTGGTTCAGCAACAACACCCAACAAGTGCCCATCAAGCTCCTTCTGTTCCACAGCCAGCAACGCCCTCCGGGACCAGCTCAGATAATTGGTAGTCCCCTCTAACTTCATGTCCATGGGTGACAGTTCGATCTTCTGAGCCACTTCCTGTCGAGGAACGATGGCCCCAGATTTCGACTCCTCGAGGAACTTAGCTAGCTTCTCGAAAGCTTCAGCAAGGCCTGTTGGCTCACTCATCTTCGGAGACAGGCTCTACACACCCAACAACAACAGCAGCAAGCACAGCCGCACACAGTCCTCTGCAGAATCAGCAGCAACAGTCCGCTGCACACATACAGCAAGGCCCTCTGTTCTTTCTCCCCCTCTGCTCACACTCCGCACGCGCAGCAGCAACAATAAGCAGCACCTTCCTCTTCTTCAATCCCAGCAGCCAGGACACAACGGCAACGAGCAGAGCCGTGCGGACTCGCTCTCTCCCTCCGCGCGAACGACAGCAGCACGCCTCTCCTGCTCTCCACGTTCGCTGTTCCTCCGGCTCTTCTCCTCGTCCTGCGCCACAGCCGCACGCCTCCACGCGCACAGCCGCCGTTGATTTCCCGCTGGCCCGCGCAGCCGCCGTGCGCTCGCCGCCGTGACGCGCAGCCGCACGCGCGCGCTCGCACACAGCCACGTCCGCCCAGATGCGCCGCCGCCTCCCCACCGGACTCCGCCGCCGGCCGGCGACTAGGCCACCGTCGCCGTCGTCCCCAGCACCTCGCCTGCGTCTGATACCATGTTGTGTCGCAGACTCACCTTGTTTTGGCTGTGTCGTATGTGTGTGTGGCGGCTCTCCTGAGAACGGGAGGACTGGATGCCTCCTTCTAGGTCAGTACCTCCACATGGGCTTGGGCCCTAAGTGACAAGGCTTGATGGGCTTGGGCCCATACCGGTTCAACATCAATTTATCATTAAGATTAAGCAAAAAGAAGTAATTAATCCAGTGCACATGAACAGATATGGAAACAGCATAACGGTGACTACTGACTAGGCAATCAAATAAGTGCTGAAAAGTAAAAAGTACAGATTACAAGGCAAAGAAAATGCCTCTGGAGGGAACAGTGAACTTTGAGATGAAAAGTCTACAGCACAATGTATGAATTTCCTTTCTATGTAGGCTATAGCTGTTCTAAAAACTTCAGGTTCTTATTTTAAAGGGCTATCTTCCAACGATTTTAGAAACAGCAGAATCAAGGGAATTATGCATGCGTCTGGGAGATGTAACACAAGTGGTTCTGCCGCCTTCGATGTACTTGGCAAAGCAAGTCGATACAGAAGAATATAAGTTCCTTATACAAGCTGCTACTGCTACTAATAATGATAATAATAATAGATGTATCAAACAAATAGTATTCCAATCGATGATACCTTCACAAAACACGACGAGGCTCGACCAAGAGCATAGTTTGCAATCTCTCTGCCACCTTTGGCATCAACATACTCAGCATAGCGAATCCAAAACTCAGAATAATTAGCGCAGGGGATCAAGCATCTCTCATAAAGTTTTACAGCCTGCAAATGAGAGGCCAAGAGCGAGATATAATCATATGCTAGCACAGACGATGCAGCTAGACTTCTGCACAAAAAAACAAGTACAAGAATAAAAATACCCAATCAAAATCGCCATTCTTCTCAACAAAGTCAAGATACAGGTTCCAGTTTTCAAGTTGGTCATCATCAAGTGGCTTGACATGAAAAAAAGGCCTTTTGATGGATGCCTCAAAGCCACAGATTTCTTTGTCGAGTTCACTGGACCTTTGGTAGAAACGCTCCCCAGCAAATAAGTACTGCTTCAGTACTTCAGGTTTAAGATGCCCACCTTGGTCAAACAAGCGAGCAACTTTAGTCGAGATATACCCTTCCGATTCCTCAGATTCCATCGCTTCAGAAGTATGTAAATTTTCTGATGATATTTCAGCACCGCAATGTGTAACCTCTTGTTCCAATGATGTTACCAACTTCTTAAAACTGGTAGCAAAAATGAAGACGAAAACAAATGAAATGGCATCAGTGAAGACTTCTACAGATCTATTACTCTACTAATTGCAAACCTTTAAAGTTCACACACTAGTCGGAGGAATAGAAAAATTATACTCCCTCCGTTCCATAATGTAGTACATACAGATTTTTTGAAAAGTCAAACTTTGACCAAGTTCATAGAGAAAAGTATTTATATCTACAATACCAAATATATATTAATATGAAAATACATCACACGATGTATCTAATGATACGTGTTTGATATTCTAGATGCACATGTTTTCCTTTATAAACTCGGTCAAAGTTTGTAAAGTTTGACTTCTCAAAAAAATTATAGGCACTACATTGTGGAACGGAGGGAGTATAAGTCACATGTCTAGTGGGACCAAACTATAATGTCCCAGATTAACTCAGGCCCATAGGAGTAGAAAAATATTTGCTGTCGAGTCAGTACAATTGAGTTATAACAGCTCAGATCAATCGTGTACAACACTAGTGTTAAAGGAACTACTTCAACATGCTGCGCTAGATGCCACCCATCTTCTTCCTCCACATGGAGGACCTCTGATTTCATCGTTCTCCGGTACCTACCGTCCGGGAAACGTCGTAGAAACCATCCTCCACCAAGTTAGGGCAAGGATGTCGATCTCCTCAGGTAATGCATTGTTTTCTCCTCTCAATTTTGAATCCCTGTTGCGTTAATTCGTAGTTTATAGATAGGACTTGCGATATTCTACAGGATAGATCCTTTTAGAGCAACTCCAATGCGCCAACCCAAATGGACGGCAATTTTGTCCGTTTGGGTCGGCCCGGCGGACACCCATGTCCGCTTTCGCGTTTGCGTCGGCGCTTGCGCCCAACGCTGGCCCGACCCATTTTTTAGGTCGCGCGATAAAAATACCGCAAACATTTTGGAAAATAAAAACATTAATTAAACATTAATGCCGGACTTGACGAGAGTCCACGAGTCCACTTTTACATTAATTAAAACATAAAATAAAACTAAAAAACTACGAGGAGGCGTGCTGCCCTAGGTGTCCTCGTCGTCGTCGACGGGGGGCGGTGAGGTCGATGGCGTCGGCGCCAGGCCAGCCTAGGGGAACGTTGTCGCCCAGGCTGTAGCGACGTCATCCGCCGCTGGCTGTACCACTGCTGGCAAGGCGCTCCTCTGCGTCGCGCTCTAGCTGCTCGAGGTACTCGCCCTCGCGGTGCTCCTCGGCGAGCCTTTGCTACCGCCATTGCTCGAGGTAGAGCTGCTCCTGCGCCGGCGTCGCCCCAAGCCAGATGGGTGGCACGCTGACCCACTCGCGCACCACCCCGTTCCATGAGTAGCTCTCCAGCTTGATGGGGGTCGGCGCCGCCTCGGCCTTGACGGGGGACGGCGGCCTCAATGGCGGCACGATGCAGTCGCCCGAAGCGAAGAGCGCCATGCCTCCGCCATGCGTGCTTGGTACGCCGCCTCTTCCTCCGCCGCCTTGCGCCGCTCGTCCTCCTCGCTTTCCTGGAGGGCAGCCGCCAGCGCCGCCTGGTAGGCGGCCTCCGCCTCCTGGTCCTCGTCGCGCACGACAAGGGGCGGCGGCGGGGAGCCATGCCGCACGTCGTGGACGCCGCGCCTCCTGGCCTCCTCGTGCTCGAACGCGAACCAGACCTCCCAAGCGGGAGAGTCAGTTGCGTAGGCGGGGTCGCGACGCTGCTCCGGCGTGCATTGGGCCATCACTTTTGTCTGCGTCGACCCAAGCGAACGGTGGCAGACCAAATGGGTCGCCCCATTGGAGTTGCTCTTAGGCCACAAAATCTTCATACTTTGCAATGAGAGATGATTTGGGTGCTCCAGCATAGCCGGGGCCAACTCCCTCTACCCGGATTCGTCAAGGAAAAGGCAGCTGTTTTAGCTACCCCAGAGCTCCAGGCGTGGGAAGTCGGAATTCCAAGGCACCAGGATCTCCGAATTTATACCGGATCTCCTGGGTGTCACGAGAGCACCTCCATTTATTTTAAGCAGCCTCTTTTGGCTTCCGCTGACGGCCTAGAGAGCACCACCCCCTCCATTTATCATATACTATTGTATCCCATGCTTTTCATAGGTTCAGATGGCCATGTTGGGGATGCTAGGGCAAAGAATCACAAGGGCAACAGTGAGCAGTTCTTTGTGAGGAAAACTCATGGTTCGTTGGAGGAAGGACATGGGTCTGGGAGTACTCGTCGTGCTCCTAGGACAAAGTGGGTTGCCGGTTATCGCACTCCAATCTATGTTGAGCCAAATGATGATGAGGTTGTGAACTATGCCCCTAATGAGGTTTGCATCTTATGATCACTCAAACGGAAAGATTTATCAGAGTGCACGGAGCTCAACTTATAACTCTTAGAACCATTATTGATCAATATCATAATATTGTGGTTAAATTAAACTAAGCATATTGTACATCTTGCCCCTAATGAGGCTTTTGGTGTTAATGGCATATTGTGGTTAAATTAAACTATGTTTCGAGTGGTTACACAGGACCTTTCAAAATGAAAGATAAAGTTGGCCAGCAACCCCATAAGCAAAAAGGATAAAAGAAGACAACACGTCAATTTTCTACCGCCGTTTCTTGTTTTTGAGTCGTATGTATGTCGTACTATAAAGAGAGGATACGCCATGGATCTAGGTATGGGAATCAACAAACCAAAAGCAAGCCAAAAACACCCACATCCTATGAAAGAGAGCCCTAAAATGTTGAGTGTTTCCCCTCAGGTGAGCCTCGGACTATCCGGGTGGTCTGTAAGCCAAACACATAAAACTTATGTTGAGGTTTGAAACCTCCAAGGTCTCCGGGAGCCTCCAAGTTCTTCAACCCTCAGAGTGGTCCCTACCTGCCTCCGACCGAATATAGATGAGTTACGTTTTCGCTCAGATGCACCTCGAAGGCCTCCCGGGCCCTCCAAGCTTACCAGACTAGCAGCATAACCGGCAAAATTAGGGATAGCCTACAAAAGGCATCTTTTTCCCCACGAAGAAGGTGACAACTTTCACTCACTCTCCACCATTGTTAAACGCCTCAAAAGCTTGAGGTCTCCCTCCCTAGCCCTTCATTGCACCTACACTTTCAGGGAGAGCAAGAGGACATCCCGATCTAAAACTCCAGCAAAGCAAAAATCGAGTTTGTTGACTCCTCACGAGATCCTTCATGAATCCTGTTACTTTTGGGTTTGTGGGGAATCCTAGACGGTTGGTGTTTCTTGGGAACTTCCAAGTTGTGTGGTTGTGCCCCAAGCTCGTATGCGAGGGTTTGGAGCTCGCCCCAAGAGCTACCCCTAGTGAGAGGGTACTTGGGCATTTGTTTACCGAGGTACTAGGAGGCTTGGGTGAGACATTCGTTGTCGTGGGAGCATTTGTTGTCTCCCACCTCTCCAACGAAGATTAGCACTCTCTCAAGGGTGTGAACTACGGATTACATCTTCGTCTCCATCACTTCCGGTTGTAGAACAGAGATCGCAAACTACCTTGTATGGAATCGAAGTACACCCAATGCAGCATATGTTCTTGCTGAGACAAATATTGTGCCCATACGGGATACATTTCCTGTTAGATTGTATTTGTACTGTATTGTAACTCATGTACACACCCTAGAGTATAGGATCTGTAACGATCGCCCAAGGCCTGCGTGCCGACTCTCTCGAGCACGCCTCCCTCTTCTCTCGTGTATAAGTTGTACTCTATAACCAGATCAATGCAAGGGACCAGTGATAATCTGTCCAACTTGGTATCAGACACCAGCCGCCTCCATGGCTACCGAATCCTCCACCTCCGCCGCCACCTCGTCGGGCTCTTTCTCTTCTTCGGCGCTGAGCGCCCCCACCGCCCCGGCCACCACGGCAGCGACCTCCCCGCCGTTCGTCTTCGGCACAAACCCTTCGCTCTTCAGCGGCTCTTCCACCTCTTCGGGCTCCAAATTCGCCCCCATCTTCTCCTCTGGCGCTCCTACCCCCTCCACGCCGCCTGCTCCAACCCCCAGCGATTCCATCTATCACGATCACATCACCAACCACATCAAATTTCTCCTTAATCCTGTCGATCACAACTACCACAACTGGAAGACCGTCTTCCTCATGGTCCTCGTTCGCTACGGCATCACCTACCTCATTGAGCATCCACCACCACCCAATGCCACCACCCAATACCTCGAGCTGAACGCCCATATCGCCCTGTGGATCTATGCCACTCTCTCCGACATCATGTGTGACCACGTCGGCGGCGCCACCACCACATATGCTCTCTGGCACAAGATCCAGGCCTTCTTCCTTGCAAACTGTGACGCTCGGTTCATGATCCTTAATCGCCAGTATCGCAACCTCAAGCAGGGCAATCTTTCCTTGTCTGACTACGCCCGCCGCATGAAACTCCTCACCGATGCCCTCGCGGATATCAATCATGCCATCACCGAGGTGGATCTCACCACTCAGTTTCTCCATGGCTTGGACAAACGCCTCGACACCATCCGCGTCGTCCTCGGCGATCAGGGTCTCCCCTTCGACACCGTCCTCTCCCGCGTCGTCCTGGCTAAGGAGTCCCAGGTGCAGTGCGCGGCTGAGGAGAGCGCCTCCGCCTTTGCTCTGCCTGGCGGTGGTTCCTCGGGCGGCAGCTCCAGCGGCGGTGGCCGTCCGAGCCACGATCGCCCCACGGATCGCTCCAACGACGGCGCTCCTGGCGCCCCTCCCCCGCCGGCTCCCGCCCTTGGTCGCGGGGTGACCGTCCTGGCGAAGGCGGTGACCGTGGCCGCGGGCACGGCCGCGGCCGTGGCCGTGAACGCAACGACAACGGGGGTCGCGGCCAGCATCAGCAGGTACCGCTCTCCCCGTACACCGGCTACTTCGCGCCGTATGGGATGGCGATCCCGTCTCCGCGCTCCGGCTAGGTCCCTCCCAACGCCGCCGGCGTGCTCGGGCAGCACCCAAGCCTACCCGGTCTACCCGCCGCCGCCGACGCCACCAGCCCCGTTCTACCCGGCCGCGCCTCCGTCGTGGGATCACCTCGCCATGCTCAACACCGCCTACAGCAACGGCGGCTACCCTGCTCCCCCAGCGCCCGAATGGTACCTTGACAGCGATGCTTCCTCCCACGTGACAGGCAATCCAGGTATCCTCACCTCGTCAAGTTCTTCTTTAAAGCAGCATCTTGCTTCTAGTATTCTTGTTGGTAACGGGCAACATCTTCCCATCACTGCTTCCGGTTCCACAACCCTACCCCCTGTGATGGCCTGGCTTATTAGGGATGATAGACTACTCATATCAATAAGGAATTCCTTCTTTTCCGGGAGCCCATTCGGATAGAACTCCAAAGTTAAGCGTGCTCAGCTTGGAGTAGTGTTAGGATGGGTGACCGACCGGGAAGGTGCTCCCGGGTGCGCATGAGTGAGGACAAAGTGCGCAGAAAAGACTAGTATTGATCTATGGGGCCAGTCTAGATCCCGCCAGGAGTAACAACCACTGGCGAGTGTGTCTGGGCGTTACACCCCCTCACGGATATTCTTGTTTCCCCTAAGGTCGTCACTAGCTTAATTTCTGTTCGACGCTTTACCAAAGACAATGCATGCTCCATTGAATTTTACACATGTGGTTTTCTTGTGAAGGATCTTCGCACTCGGAAGGTGCTCAGGATCTCCGTTAGCAATGGCAACCTATATCCCTTTGTTGGCACCAACGCGGCTCGGGCGCACGCACTCTTCACCACCTCTACACCGGACTTGTGGCATCGCCGCCTCGGCCATCCTAGCGCGCACACTCTTTCTTCCTTGGCCAAAGATTTCTTTAGTGATTGTAATAAGGATGCTCATACCCCATGTAATGCATGTCAACTTGGCAGCCAGCCACATCTTCCTTTCCCCTCTTCCTTTAGTGAGACTTTTGCACCTTTTGATTTAATACATTGCGATTTGTGGACATCTCTTGTTATAAGCTTTTCTGGTTTCCAATATTACTTGGTCATCCTCGACGATTTCACCCATTACTCGTGGACTTTCCCTGTGTGCAATAAATCTGACACGTCTTCCATCCTACAACGCTTCTTTACGTTTGTCCACATCCAATTTCATGTCATCATCAAAGCCATGCAATGTGACAATGGAGGCGAATTCATCAACACCTCTCTTCGTGCCTTTTTCTCCTCCAACGGTATTGCCTATCGCTTCTCCTGCCCACACACTTCCCCACAGAATGGCAAGGCCGAATGCCTTCTCCGCACCACAAATGATATTGTGCGCACTCTTTTACTACAAGCCCATCTTCCTCCCCCGTTCTGGGTCGAAGCCCTTCACACGGCCACCTATCTCCTCAACCGCCGGCCTTCTCGTGCCATTAACAACACACCACACTTCTCTATGGCACACACCCCACCTATGACCATCTTTGTGTTTTCGGCCGCCTGTGCTTTCCGAACACTTCCGCCACCATGCAACACAAATTGTCACCTCGTTCCGTTCGTTGTGTGTTCCTTGGCTATCCTTTAGAACACAAAGGCTATCAGTGTTTTGACTTGGAGTCCCGCCGCGTCATCGTCTCACGCCACGTCATCTTTGACGAGCAGCAATTCCCGTACACACCGCCAGCCTCTCGCCCCCCATGTAGTACGTCCACACCGGATCCCCCGCCCCCACCCCCACCGAATCTCTCGGATCCACCACCCCCACCTGCGCCCTCGGATCCCCCGCCCCACCTATCGCTTGCCCGCACTCCCCCCGACGTTGGGCCCAGCGCCTCCACTACCCCGACCGCGTCCACCGGATCCCCTCCCATCGGCTCACGCGGATCCCCACGCGCATCCCCCTCGCCTGCCGCGCCCACTTCACCTGGCTCCCACCAATCCAGTGGACCCTCGGCTCCCGCGCCTGCCCCCTCTGCCACCGCATCATCCTCGCAGTCCGTTCCGATCGGCTCTGGTTCTTCTGCCGCCCGGCCCACCGCATCCCCCTCCACTTCCGAGCCCACCACTCCTAGCCCGCCATGCCTGCCATGCAATGCGCTCCCGATAGAGCCACCCAGAAACTCACACCGCATGTCCACCCGTGCCAAATTTGGCTATTGCATGCCTAGACGCCTCTTCCTCAGTACCAACACCACTTCTACCATGTCCCCTCTTCCCGCCACATATAAGTCCGCCCTCAAAGACCCCAATTGGCAACAAGCTATGCAAGATGAATATTCTGCTTTAATGAAAAACTTTACTTGGTCTTTGGTGCCTAAGCCTGCAGGTGTGAACATCGTCACGGGCAAGTGGATCTTTCATCACAAGTTTAATGCGGATGGCTCTCTCGCTCGCTACAAATCTCGCTGGGTGGTTCGTGGGTTCACTCAGCAAGGTGTGGATTATGAGGAGACTTTCAGTCCAGTGGTCAAACCATCTACCATTCGTGTCATTCTCAGCCTCGCCACCTCTCAGTCGTGGCCTATCCATCAACTAGACGTCAAGAATGCTTTCCTCCATGGCACTCTCGACGAAACAGTGTATTGCTCTCAACCAGCTGGGTTTGTGGATTCCTCTCGTCCGGATCACGTGTGTTTACTCCACAAGTCTCTCTATGGGTTGAAGCAGGCACCACGGCAATGGTTCCTTCGCTTTCAGCGGTTCCTGCACTCTCTCTCTCGGGTTCACTGCTGCTCGAAGTGACACCTCCTTATTCATCCTTCATTGGGGGACGAGCATTGCCTATCTCCCTGTGTACGTTGATGACATCATTCTCACCGCCAACTCCACCCAAACCCTTCACACCATCATTACAGCCCTCAAGTCCGAGTTCTCCATGTCCGATCTAGGTGACCACCATTTTTTGGGCATCAATGTCACACCCAATGCCTCGGGCTTGTTCCTCTGTCAACAACAGTACGCACTAGAGATCCTTGACCGTGCCAAAATGCTCAACTACAAACCTGTCTCCACGCCCATCGACACTAGCTCCAAATTGTCTGCCACTGCCGGTCACCTCCTCTCCAAACCCACTCATTACCGCAGCCTCGCCGACGCTCTCCAATACCTAACCCTCACCCAGCCAGACATCTCCTACATAGTCCAACAAGTATGCTTATTCATGCATGCGTCTCGGGACAGCCACATGCAGCTGATCAAGCGCATACTGCGTTACTTGCAAGGTACATCTCACTATGGGCTCCAATTCTACAAGTCTTCCTCCCACGATCTTGTTGCATACACCGATGCCGATTGGGTCGGTTGCCCCGACACCCGCAAGTCCACCTCTGGGTTCCGTGTCTTCCTCAGATCCAACTTGGTCTCCTGGTCTTCTAAGAGGCAGCCCACCATTTCTCGTTCAAGCGCTGAGGCTGAGTACCGTGGTATGGCCAACTGCGTCGCCGAGTCCTGTTGGTTACGTCAGCTCCTGCATGAACAACGTTGTCCTCCTCGCCGTGCCACCGTGGTCTACTGTGACAACATCAGTGCCTCCTACCTCGCCAGCAACCCGGTGCAACATCAATGCACTAAGCATATCGAGATTGACCTACATTTCGTGCGTGATCGGGTCTCTCTTGGCGAAGCACGCATCTTGCATGTCCCGTCCTCCTCACAGTCCGCTGATCTGTTTACAAAAGGATTGTCGTCTCAAGTGTATCACGAGTTTCGCTCCAGCCTGAACGTCCTTCCGGACGGAGTTCCGGTTGCGTGGCGGTGTTAGACTATATTTGTACTGTACTGTAACTCATGTACACACCCTAGATTTTAGGATCTGTAACGATTGCCCAAGGCCTGCGTGCCGACTCTCTTGGGCCGCCTCCCTCTTCTCTCGTGTATAAGTTGTACTCTGTAACCAGATCAATGCAAAGGACCAGTGATAATCTCTCCAACTTTTCCAGTTATCTGCGTACATTTGTTTTCCCCATGCTATGACACTAAGGTTGTTGGTTGGCATCATTGGTAGATGAATGCATTGGAGTTGGAAAAGGTCATTAACATGAGTAAATCTGAACGGTTAGGACCTGGCCCCACTAGATAGATCGCCAAATTATCGATAGATTCTTCAAAATTAAACAAATCAACAATTTCTGATCTGCAACTAAGGTTTTGTCTCAATCTCTAGGGTGGATCCACAACATTGAGTTTGTAGAGATAAAGTCCATGTTGCGCTCTAGTCTAGGCCTTCGTAAAGAAATCCGCCAACTGCAATTCGTAAAGCACATACTGAATAGCAATAACATGATCATGCACACCAGCGCGCACAAAAGAAGCATCAACACCTACTCCCTTCGTCCGGTGAAGAGTGTACGTTTGGATTTAAAATTTGTCCACAAAAGAGTGTACTTCTATCTTTCCAATGCACTTTAAAGTATTTTCTCTCATCCCACAGTAATCAAGACCAATAGCATTCTATACATAGTCTTCTTAATTTCTACATGCACTTAGCTCATTGGAGGTTGGGTAATTAAAGAGGAGAGAGATGGTGGCTTGCAGCTTCCCAATGCATTTTTTACTCCACTCCTTTGTCCTAAAATTTCTAGATGTACACTTCTCATCGGATGGAGGGAGTATATGCTTAGTTTGAAGTAACCACCGTAACCAAGTCACCTCTGAAGCACATGTACTGTCGGACAAGAGTGTAGTAGGTGTAGTAACAAACACACCAAACTCCTGAAGTAACCACCGTAACTAAGTTACCTCTGCCGCCACAAGAGCCATAGCTCCAACTCAGCCTCTGCACTCGAACGGGACACTTCAGTCCGTTTCTTCATCTTCCCGACAACATAGGAACCACCAAGAAGAACACAGTAAGCAAAAAGTGAACGGCGATCCAAAGGATCACTAGCCCACAAGGCATCCAAATAGGCCTGAAGTTGTAATGAACTGGAGCGGGGGAAGAGAAGACAGTGAGAGATCGCGCCACGAAGATATCATAGAACACGAAGAATGTGACTATAATGGACCGAAGTAGGAGTGAAAACAAACTGACTCAAGATATGGACATGATAGGATATATCCAGATGAGTGACAGCTAGATAGATAAGGCTCCCAGCAAGATGATGATAACGCATAGGATCAAACAAGGGATCACCATCAAAAGCACAGAGGTGAACGTTGAGCTCCATGGGAGTCTCAACAGTGCGCTCATCAGTAAGAGTAGCACAAGCAAGAAGATCATGGATATACTTCTCATGGGAAGTAAAGAAGCCATCAGAGGTAGAGGAAACCTCAATCCCAAGAAAGTAACGAAGAGGGCGAAGACCACACATAAGAATCTGCTCACTAAGACGTGCCTTAACAAAGGCAATGTACTCAGGGTCGTCACCGGTGATGATCATGTCATCAACATATAGAAGCGGAAGAGTCCAACCACGAGGAGAAAGGTGGACAAACAACGCAGGATCATGAGTGCTCGCCAAAAAACCAGCAACAGTCACCACAGAGGTGAAATGCTCAAACCATGTACGAGGGGCTTGCTTAAGGCCATAGAGAGAGTGACAAAGATGGCATACCATGCCATCGGGAATAGAATACCCGAGTGGCGGTTGCATGTAAACCTCCTCATGCAACTCACCATTAAGAAAAGCATTCTTAACATCAAGATGAGAGACAGACCAATGGCGGAAAGAGGCCACAACAAGAAGTGTGCGAGCAGTGGTCATATGGGTCATAGAAGCAAAAGTCTCATTGTAATCGCGACCATGCTCCTACTGAGTCACGAGCCACAAGACGAACTTTGTAGCGCTCAAGAGAACCATCAGAGCGAGTCTTGACCTTGTAGACCCACTTACAAGTGATGGGACAAACACGGGGAGGAAGAGAAACAAGATTCCACATGCTCGTGCTCTCAAGGGAAGCAATCTCCTCCGCCATGGCAAGCTCACTTCAGGATGAACAACAGCATCATGATAAGAAGTCAGCTCAAGAAAAGCAGTGCCAACGCTAGAAAAATCATAGCAGTCAATAGGCGAAAGCGCGCGAGCACATAAGCAATAAGTAGGTTGAGACGAGGAAGATGGCACATCAGTAGACGCATCCACAACACATGGACAATGAGTATAATACTGACGAGAAGATGAAAGAATACGAGGAATCACCGAGACAGGCTCTGGTGATGGAGATGGGGAAGCCACTGGGGATTAAGGTGCAAAACCCTATGACAAGTGAGGTGAGGAAACCATAGGAGATGACGGCATCGGATCTGCAACAGTCGGAGGAGCAAGAGCGGTTGGACGGATGGAGAAAGGCGCAACATGAGTAATAGGAGTGTCGAGAAAAGTGAGGAAAGAGATATCTTCCACTAAAAAGATCGAGGAAGATGAATGCGGGTAGAAGGGATGGGAATCATCAAGTCACATCCCAAGAAATACGCATCCAACAGACAATCCCAACAATGATAGCCCTTATGCTCCAGGGGCTGGCGCCCTGGCGCCAAGGAGAGCATCAGTGTGACGATCTTGAACAAAACAGGAGCCAAAGTCAAGAACGACCCTACAAACAGAGTCAATAATCTAACCACCAAAAATGAGTTGCATGGTAAGTCGAGGAACATGAGCAACATCACGAACATGAAAAGACAAAGTGCTAAGAATGCCTCCGCCATTTAATCGAAAGGGAGGTACCATCAGCAGTAAGAACATGAACAGGAGAATCGAGAGGTCGAATAGAGGACATAGTAGATGCTTCATGAGTCATATGAAAAGATGCTCCATTATCAAGAATCCATGGAGATTTACCTGCCTATGTAGAAGGTGGTCTCACAATGCCAGAAGAGTCAGTAGCAGAACCAACAGAACATGTCGATGGGGAACCGGAAGATGCAGATAGCAGGCATCGAAGTCGCGTAATCTCCTACTCAGTCAGGGGCTCAACTACTCAACTGAAGAGGTCGAAGTAGATGCACCCGGCAATGGAGAGCCAGAGGCAATCAACAGGCCGCAAAGTCGCACAATCTCATGCTCAGTGAAGGACACGGCTGAAATAGTCAACATAGCAGCACCAACAGAGGAGCAGCCACCACCACCCGTGGAAGCCGCTAGATGAGGTTGTGTAGCATGACCAATATCGTCTGCAGAAGCCGGTTGAGAAGACGATGTCGCATCCAAACAAGCACCAGGCGCCAAGGGAAGGCGGGTGCGAGGTGTAGTCGATGGAGCGATATACAACAACATTGTCGGTGAAAATTGAGAGAGGAGTCAGTGTAGAACAGCAATCACCATGTGCGATCGTGCGAGGAGTGGCAATCACCACAACCTACGGAGGGCGGCAGAGGGGATGATGTCACATGTGGATGAGCATCAAGCACCGATGAAAGGCGCGTGTGCGAGATGGGATCAAGAACACCATCAAGAGTTCGCGGGCAGCGAGGTAGATGCATACCCGACAAAAACATTGTGCCTGTTTTTTAATACTATTTTTACTCCCGTTCCTCTGGATCGAAGAACAGTGATGCATCGGGAGATGCAGTCAGCCACAGGAAGGAAATCAAAGGCCCAATGGGCGGTAGGCAGCGGGAGGGCCTTTCGGCGGCCACGGTGGAAGACGGAGCCAGAGGGCAGGCGGACGTGAAGATCGCAACAGGGAGCAGCAGCCATAATCGATCCACCTGCCTGCTTAGTACAATTAGTATACATGAGCAGCATCAAGAATCGATCAACCAGCTTGCCTGCTTAGTACAAGTACTATACGTGCATGTCTCTGTGAGTGACAGGCCGGAAGGAAAAGACCTGAGGTTGACCTTGACATTGAGCGGGCGGGCCCAACCCATCCACAAGTGGGCGTCGCTATGCGCGGGAATCGGCGTTGACCCAGAAGAACAATCAGCCACGACACGTCATGGTAGATGCAGGCGTGCATGGACGCGCAGGGGGGGGGAGCAACTACCAGCCAGAGGAGAAGGAAGGTGGCGGAGTGGGATTGGATCTGTACGAATTGCGCATGTGAAAAAAATTGCCTAGGCTCTAATACCATGTTAGGAAATATGCACCTTGTATTTCCTGGGAGGGGGGTGTGGTAAATATGCAAGAAACCCCTCACACAACAGGGAAAATATACAGGCTATACATGGAACACAATATAACTCTTAACATTAAACAGGTAGCTTTTGAAATTTAACTACCAGCCAACGTTATCTAACCTTATTGGACAATGTAAGTTAATGTTATCTACAATATCTAAAGCTAGCCCCAGTACTAGGAATTCTCTCCCTTCTCCTTGAGCCACAACATCAAAATTAATTTAGCTGTTGGATATACTAGATCAGTCTACAATAGCCATCCAATCTACACGTTGAGAGCAGCTCCACCAGGCACATGCAGTAACTGATGCATGCATGCAGTAACTCACGCCTAGAGTGTGTTTTAATCCGGAGAGAAAACAGACGCATGCATGCAGCTCACACTCCTGTGCTCCATGGAAGAAAGCCGACATATGTGCACATTTTGCTTAGATATGAAACCAAATTAGCTTGCTACAAGATGAATCGTAAAGACACTAGCTAGGTTGATTAGTTCACGCAGTTTTTGTTTTATACAAATTTTTGCAGCAGCGCGCCGTGCATTCGTCTATTTGTCTTCAAAAATATATATTGAATCAGCCTAATTGAGCAAGAAAACTCTTCCATGATACTAGCCCAATTGGCAAACCTGATAAAGCAAACCTACAACAAATATACAATCCAATGACCCAAATATCTACAGCGATGCAAAAAAAGCAAAAATCGCCTAGTAAGGTCATATGCTAGTGCTGCGTTTGACAAAAGAACCAAATTAACCCTAAATCTAACCTCTGGAAGAGCAAAATATACTCCCTTAACATGCTCAACGACTTATTGACAGTTACATGATTTATTCAGGCAGTCGTGTTAGAATTCAACGAGCAAATGTTCCACTGAGCATAAAACCAGAGTCATTGGCAATGAAAAAAGTAGTGTAGTGAGGGAATGAAGAGACTATGATGTACCTCCCATAATACTTGTGCAGCTTCTTTGTGGGAAATTTCAACATGTTAATATAAATGGTAGCAAGCTGAATCAGCTGCTTCTGAGAATTCTCGAACTCTATGTACTTATCCCAAAGGTGATAACACAAGTAATCCTTTCCAACAAGAGACATAGCCCTCTCAAATAAGCTGTCAAAAAAGCCATAGCAAAAATTAGTGATGGCACAACAGCAACATAACAACAACAAAATCATGAGCTGACCTGGTACAAAAAGGACCAAAGGGGTATCAAACGGATTAAAGGATGTTTATTCAACAATATTGTGCATCTATAACTTGCTGCAAGAGATATCGATATTATATTCTATGCATCTATAACTTGCTGCAAGAGATATCAATATTATATTCTAACACATTACAGTATACTCTTTCCATTTAACAGTATATTTTAATTTCATTGGGTAACATTGTTTCACATACTAATCCAAGCACAAACATTATACCATGAAATTTTAAACTTCAATCAATCAGACAGATAGAGAGATGAGTAATTTAAGCATCTTGTTTAAGAAGGTCAAAATTTCAACATTGTTTTATTTCCCCGGTTCTTTACTTCCGCAGTCCTCGTGCTCAGGAATCAAGATTTCCCCAATCAATACATAACAAACATGATGCTCCATCCATCCATTTTTACAAGGTCTAAGTTTTGAATCTTATACCAAGGCAATAGCCCAAAAGTTGAAGCAAATTAGGCAGCCAACCAAATTGCAGTAAGTGGCTGCGCATGCAAACTCCATTTAGTGCATAGGCCCACACTTTCCCCTCTATTAATTCCTCCATCCATTTATTTAGTGCTAATCCCTCGTATGCATGTGCATCACTATTGGTAAGGACTGTTTGCATGCATGCACAACCTTAAATACCGATGGAAAAGGCCAGGCGTGGTGTGCTACATAGTAATGGCCACGCGCGACGCGAGGCCAATTCGGCCTAGTATTTTTGGAAAAACTGATTTTGGGGTTAGGCCTTGTAAAAATGGATGGAGGGAGTACAAATTATAGAAGTCTACACTACATGGAAAACATGACTGGTCTATTTTCTAGTAGTTGATCAATCTGTATTCTATCTCCACCTAATGTTATAATTTAAACAACATGAAATGCATGCATGATTGCTGGTCCACGAAGTACTGTCGGTTTGAAACCTTTAAATAGCCTGAGATCCTAAAAACATACAGGCGAATGCACTGTGAGAAAATTTGTTTATACAAAGAAAAGAAGGGAAAGGATCCAGAGAGATTTGGTTCTGGAGAAAAGAAGGAACAGGTTACATCTGTGTCTTCTTTACCTTCTAACAAGGGCAGGGTCTTCATACGCACTCATAGCAAATCCACAGTAACTGACCCAAAGATCAGTACAATGAGGTACTGCTTGGACGGCTTGTTCATAAACCCCCACCACATCATCATATGTACATAACCTTGCTTTATGAGCTGCGTATTTAATCCAGTAGCCGTGGCACAAAGGAAATTCCAATAAGAAGGTATCGTAGACCAAGCTAATAACCCTTATGTCATTCTGGAAGAACGCAAACATCAGTAACCAGATGCTGCTTAAAATACATTGGTCTGGCATGCAAAAGTGTTGAAATTTGAAAAGAAACGTTTTCCCTTTTGTTTGTGAGGTTATATGATAATGAATAGGAAAGGTGATGCGTAGTGGTTCTAAACTACTAAAAACTAATTAGAACAAGATAAAAAATCACTTACAACAGAAGTTTCCTCTGCAGAACTTATCAATGATACCCACGTATCAAAATCACTCGTATTTCCATCAATCAATAAATGAAGTCTGCTCTTGAAAACATCTGTGTAGAATGATGAAAGAACAAGTCATATCCTGGGTATAATTGAAATGCAAATCCACCATCAACTATCTGAACTGATATAACTCAAAGCTACATCCCGCATGTAAGAAAACCCCAACTACTAATTACAGAGCTCAAAGTGGTGACGCGCAAGCATCCCAGTGCCTTCGAGGTTCTCTCTGACATTTTTAAACGGGACAAATTACCAGCCAAAAGGAACAAAATGGCAGTGCAATATAACGAAATGAAGAGCCTGCCACTCCCTAGAAAGAGGTTTGGTACCAAATCCCCACCATTCCTAGGTCTGGATGCTCAGCGTTAGCATAGCTGATAGCTAGCACCGCTAAAAATTGGACAAATTTATCAAAACAAAACTGAGTTTAGCACGGAGCTGGTGCTCTGAAGAGCCTCATATTTGACAGATATCCGCATCAATTTAACAAATCGCATTCCTTCAAATAGATAATTAGGTAATCCCACGGATGTATGTACAGACGGGCTGTGCTCACCGAGCTGCGACGCAGAGGGCTCCAACCCCAAGGCCACGAGCGCGGCTGCAGCCTCCGGCTCCGCCTCCATGTCCACCGTCCCCGGCGGCCCTAGCATGCCGTCCTGGAGCTTTTGCGGGGTTGCGCGGTCGGAACCTCAGAGGGCGGCGTCTGGTTGGGTTCAGGTACCGAGTCTGTACTGTAGCACTTGCGAACCACTCTTGACGACCGGAGAATTGAGAAACTAGATGATGCCGGAAATATTTTGCAGTATTTTAGTGAGATTTTGGTTATATGGAACATGAATATTTAAAATAATAGTTTTTAAAATTATATATGAAATAAATTTAATATTATAATAGAATGAAATTTTACATGCATGCATGTTTGCATGTTGAAGTGGATTTTTAATATGCATAGTTGCATGTTGAGGTGGGCTTTTCCTATGCATGTTGAATGATGGGGTGGCATGCTTGCATGTTAAGAGAAATATGTTAGTGGGGGCTAGCTATTTAGATATAGAAGATGCGCGTATGCTCCGAGCGGCAGCTCTATTCCTGCCCAAATCTGGCCATGTGGGCCGTGTTTTTAAGGCCGGCTCGCCGTCCGGGTCAGCCTTCAGCAGGCCACGAAACAAGGCCAATCGAAAGCAAATCTTGAAATCGGACCGACGCGCCTCTTTTTTTTGACAATTATCTCTTCAGTCATCTAATCTTGGGGGTATAAAAGCGGCTGCATCGGCTCCGTCTGTGAATCACTTATTGTTTGTAGATGACAGCCTGTTGTTTTTAAAACCGAATGTAGAGAGGGTGGAGGAAGTATCTCTTTTGTTGGAAACTTATGCTAAGACTTCTGGGACAAAGAGTTAACAAGGACAAATCAGCGCTATTTTCTAGTAAAGGTTGCCCAGATTCGGTTAGCGTACTAATAAAAGATGTGTTGCAGATCCCTAATGAAAGTCTCAATGTAAAATATCTCGGTATGCCGTCTGAAGTGGGACTATAAAAAAATGGGGCTTTCAAGTATTTGAAGGACTATTTCTGGAGCAAGATACGTGGTTGGACAAGTAAGCTTGTGTCTGCTGCAGGTAAGGAGGTTTTAATAAAATATGTGGTACAAGCGATTCCGGTCTGCTCCATGTCTTGTTTCAAACTATCGCGAGGTTTATGTGAACACTTAACTTCTGCAATCCGAGCTTTCAGATGGGGGGTAAGCAAAGAAAAAAGGAAACCATATTGTGTGGCATGGTAGAAGATGACAATGCCGAAATATATAGGGGGGCCTTGGTTTTAGGGACTTTGAAATTTTCAACTTGGCTCTTCTTGCAAAAGAGGCATGGAGGATCTTAGATAATCCTAATTCTTTAAGTGTGTATTCTGAAACTTCCCACAAGAATCAATTTTGGATGCCCAACTTGGAAGCCACCCCTCGCAAATATGGAGATCACTGATTGAAGGTCATGATATTATGAAACAGGGAATTATTAAAAGGATTGGCAATGGAGCTTCTACTAAAGTATGGTTAGATAACTGGATACCGCGTGATGGCATGATGAGCACTGGTTGCATGGGTGTCTAACCCACCTGAGTTGGTGTTCGAGCTCATTGACATGCCCAACGCACGTTGCAATGTGCAGTTGCTTCAGGAGGTTTATTTACCATGCGATGTTGAGATGATAATGCAAATCCCTATATGTCTCCAGGTGATGGAGGATTTTTTGGGCATGAAATTATGAAAGATCTGGTAAGTTCAGTGTCCGGTCTACATATAGGATGATACTGGACACAAAAAAGCGCATGGAAGACTGGCTTAATCAGCGGGCAGAATCCTCTAACAATTCAGCAACCGAGAAGGCTTGGACAATGTTATGGAATACCGAGGTACCGGCCAAGGTACGGGTGTTCCTATGGCGTCTTGCACATCAATCCCTACATACGAAGGATGTGCGAATGCATATGAATATGTCGAACACTAGTGCTTGCGCTGTCTAGAGAGTGTAGATTCATGGAGGCATAGCTTGGTCGAGTGTACCATGGCACGATGTGTTGGAGCGGATGGTGGATCATGATCTTCTTGACCAGGTGATAGCGAATGGGGAACCAAATGCAAAGTCCTAGCTATTCACGATGATAGAGGCATTACCGCATGAGGGTGTTCATAAAAATGACAGTGATGCTTTGGACCATCTGGAAAGCGAAGAGGAAGCTCATCCATGAAAGAATTAATGAGAGCCCTTTGTCGACTCATTTACTGGTGACAAATTTTATTTGCAGTGCTGGCTGAAATTGACCGCCTAGGCCAGGTACGAGCTACTGGGATCACTATTCATGTGCGCCAAACGGGAAAGAATTGGAAATTGACAGGGAAGTACACGATCAACGTGGATGTGGTTGTTTCAAGCCAAGGTTGTCTAGGTACAGGAGCCACTGTTTGTCGAGACGTACATGGGGTATACATGGGCTCTTCTATTTATGTTATAAGGGGGATGACTGGTCCTACATCCCTTGAAGTGGTGGCATGTCATGAAGCCCTCTCTTGCGAAAGACCTTGGAATTCGACAAATACATATCGCATCAGATTGCAAGATAGTGGTAAATCATATTCATGAGGCTACAGGTGTGAGCTACGGTGGGGTGATCAAGGACATCAAGCCGTGGGAACGTTCTTTCATTTCATGTAATTTTGTTCACGAGTCAAGAGACTCAAACTTTGAACCATATACTCTAGCTAGGCACACTCTTTTACTAGATCAGAGGAGGCATGTTTGGTTAGGTCTTCCCCATGACCAGGACGTTTTACCTATTTTTTTAAATATTGATCAATAAAGCCTAGCAGAGGTTACTCAAAAAAATCATAAGAACTGTACCATCGCTTACAATAAGAGAAATAACCACGTATCCCTAACTTTATTCTCTCCAACATTGCAAACGATGGCTACCATTTGAGGAATAAAGTCTCTTTTTTCAAAAAAACACATCCGGGGGGTAGTGTCCATCCATATATTTGGAGGAGAAAATCTAGCTATCCTAGCCAGTTCATGATCTTCTTGTTTTTTTCTCAATTACAGTGATCATAGATGACACGAGTAAAGTCAAACGACATAAAATAACAGTCATCAAAGATAGCAGAAGCTACTGAAGAAGAATAACCATTGATTAGAGCGACAACAACCTCCAAACTATCAGAGTTGGCCACGATTTTAATGCATCCAACTGTATGTGCTAGGTTCATTCCAAACCTCACTGCAACTGCCTCCGCCGTGAATGAGTCAAAGCAAAGATCAATCTTTTCATTTGTGGCTGCAATGAACTTTCCATGATTGTCTCGGATGACTGCTCTGACCATCTCCTGAAGCGTGTTCACATCAAAACATGCATCAACGTTTACCTTAATATAGCCATATGTTGGTTTCAACCAAGCATATGATCTCACTTTGGCCTTAGGACTGTATGAGATACACTACTGCAGGATGCTGCTAACGTGACACTATGATTAGAGACCCTTCCAGAAACTGTGTGCGATGCAATAATTGCAAAGGTGTTGTATAAAAACCGTCAGCAATGTGTAAAATGTTTGCGATGACAGATGCATCAAACACAGTTCAAGTTTTATTTGCGTGTGCGATGAAGGGCATATGGTTCAGTTCAATGAACTATTTGCGATGAGGAGGAACAAAAGAAACGGGCAGCCAGATGAAGGCGTGTGCGATACACGGCATATGGTTCACTCGGATGAACTATTTGTGATTAGGTAACACAAAAGAAACGGTCAACCAGATCAATGGTGTGTGCGATATACGGCATGCGGTTCACTCAGATGAACTGTTTGCGTTGAGACATGGGAACAGGAACGGTCCAAATGAACAAGATGTGTGTGATACGAGGCATACATGTCTGTAATCGGAGACATGTGCGAAGACCGATAACAACACAGACGATTACTGCTAACAAGCCGTGTGTGCTGAGAGCAAACGATTGTTGGTATACAATTGTGAGTGATTGATGAAAACATCACCGATGGGTTCCATTGTTTAGTCCGTGTGTGATGTGATTTTCTTTGTCCGCACAACATCTACGCTCTGTCTACAGCATCAACATATATACTTAAAAGGACAGCATTGCATAACCAAATTAAGCATACAATTACACAAGTGACTACACACATAACATTTCCACACACCAAAGAAAGCAATTACATGCATACTAAAGTAGGAGAAACGAGGATCTAATCATCTACTTATTGTTGCGACGAATCTTGCCATTGCTCTGCTTCCGGCTGGATCCCTGCCCGTTTTGGGAAAGGAAGGACTTCCTCATGTCAACGATCTGTCTGTACATGTCGTAGCTCGTGTACATCTTCTTGGTCACGTACACAACGTGAGCTTTGTCGAGTTTCTCCATCTAGGCCGAGTGCCAGGCACGCTTGTCCTTGTTGCACGAATCCTTCATGTCTCTGTAGTAGGGGTCGATGATGGCCTCGACGAGGTGAACCAGTGAGTCCTTCTCATGCTCCTTGTTGCCCCTAATCTTATATTGCCACTGGATGTCGACAAGATTCTGGCAGGCGATGCCCGAATTTTCGAGCGCCTTTACATCATTGGTGATGCCCACCATAGCGAACATGTAGTGGGGGCTGTTGACAAACCTGGTGAAATGCTCGCAAGGCCTTGTGGCCAGGCAGTAGTGGTAGACGAGGACGTGGTGGCGCATGCACATCTGGGCGACGGCGACCTTGGGACGAGACCCGACACGAGCGTAGGTGTACTCGAGGTCGAACCTGACCACCTTGTACTTCTCCTCGGCAAGCAACGGCTCCATGATGTGGATGGAGTGCTCCGCCCAAACCGGGTCATTGGTGTACACCATCGAGAGGTCCATGAACCTTCTGTGGGTGTCCACCATGGCACGCATGGTGAACTGCTGCTCGTCGTCGACAGCCGCTCGAAGCGCCATTGGAGTCATGCAGGATACCCTCTAAGAATTTCTCGTGGTGGGTGTGCTTCTTGCATTGGTGGGGCATGATCGAAAGATTGAAGAGACACAAGGGTAGGTTAAATGGCGGCTGTAATAAATGGGGGCCGGCCGGCCTGTAATCGTCACCTCTTGTCACAACATTCATAGCGGAGGATTTTTTTTTAGAGAAAAGGCCAGACCCCAACTTTATAAATAAAGCCACATGGCAGCGTCACGAGACCAAACAGGAAAGAGACCAGTTAACGAGGAGAACGCACATAGCGCACGGAACGAAAAGTATATAAGAGTAGCCAAGGAAGGATGGATACAGGCAACTGCCATACACGGCGCGCAGGCCGGAAAGGAGTGAGACCTAAACTCCGCAAACAGCACCACCAGGATTAGACGACAGGATCCCGTCCGGAGATGTGAGATGCCGAAGCCCGGATTTTGTCGATGAGCAGGTCCAGGGCATCCCTATCAACCTCCTTAGTCAATGATCTCCACTGCTGCAGTAATATACATGATTTGAAAAGAACGTCAGCAGGCTTAGATGGGAAGATATGCTCAATAGTAAATTTGTTCCTAATGGTCCACAGAGCCCAACATAAGGCACCTAGGCCAACCCAAAACACCCTCTTGGTGACCCCAACCAAAGCTTTGGCTAGGGTTCGAATATCGGAGAAAGAGAAGGGGTTCCAAGAGACCTGAAGCCAAGATCTGACACAACACCAAACCAGCTTGGCCAGCACGCAATTGAAAAAGATGTGATCAGAGTTCTCCAAGGCCCCACATAGATGACAGAAATCCGAGCCAGGCCCATTGCGCTTTTTAATCTGGTCAGCAGCCGGTAGGCGACCACGAAAGGCTTGCCAAAGGAAAATTTTAATCTTACGAGGAACTTTGGACTTCCAAACACAAGAGAATCTGGTCGAAGGAGTACCACCAATAAGTCTAGAATAAAGCGACTTGACCGTAAATCTACATGAGGCCGAATGAGGCCAGACTACAGAATCAGCCGACTCCGAGAGCACGGGGAAGAGGGCAGAGAGACTTTGCCAATCTTCCAGCTCTTCAGGAGACAGGGCCAGATGAAAGGCCAGATCCCAGTTATTAGCCGCCACCTCCGCGATGGAGATACCCGGATTAGGACAGTAAGAGAACAAAACCGGAAAACTCTCAGCGAGGGGGGCATCCCCCGACCACCAGTCCAACCAAAAGCGGACTGCCATCCCATTACCAACATTAAATTTAACATGTTCCAGGAAAATAGGTCTGACTTTGACAAGGGATTTCCAAAATTGAGAGTCGCGCCTCGCGGTGGCAAACAGCGGGTTGGAATGTGGGAAGTATTTAGCCTTAAGAATCGAGAACCAAAGCGAGTCAGCCCCACTAGTTAAAATTTTCCACCACCACTTGATAAGCAAACAAATGTTCATCACCCGAGTATTAATAATACCTAACCCCCCACGGTTTTTAGGCTTACACATATGCTGCCACTTGACCAGCCTATATTTCTGTTTGTTATCCGCGGAATTCCAGTAGAAGGCTCCCCTATGTTTGTCGAAGCCAGCACGCACGCCATCCGTAAGAAGATAGAAGCCCATAAGAAACATGGGGAGAGAGGATAAGCAGGAGTTAATTAGAGCAACTTTGCCAGCATTGGTATTATATCTGCCTCTCCAAGGGAGCACCCTGTTCCCCACTTTAGCGACCGCCGGAGCAAAATCTTTAGCATGGAGCACGCCAGGAGAGATAGGAAGGCCTAGATATTTAAAGGGAAAGGAACCCAAAGAACAGTTCAGAAGCCTGGCAACCCGCAAGGCTTCCACCTCATCCACACCCGTCACCAGGACCTCACTTTTAGCGAAATTAATCTTAAGACCCGAAACAGCTTCGAAACACAACAGGATGAATTTAAGATTGGCAATGCAGGTGTCATCCAGCTCCACCAAGATATTGTATCATCCGCATATTGCAAGTGGGAAACACCCTTCGGAAGTAAATGAGAGACCACAGGAGCAATGTGCCCACAACGGGCCGCCCTGGAAAGTATGCACGAGAAGGCGTCGGCCACAAAATTAAAAAGAACAGGGGAAGCAGGATCCCCTTGGCGAAGGCCCCTACCATTGGCGAAGAAATTGCTAACAAAACCATTAACCAAAACAGCAGTATGGCCACCCGAGACCAACTGCATGATACGATGAACATAAGCACCGTCGAAACCTTTAGCAAGAAGGACCTGCTTGAGGAAGGGCCAGCTAACGGAGTCATAGGCTTTCTCAAAGTCTAGCTTAAGGATAACCGCTTTAGCTCTCCGAGCGTGAAGATCGTGAACAATCTCATGAAGGGATAGGATACCATCAAGGATGAAACGCCCTTTGATGAAAGCAGATTGATAAGGACTAATAACTCTATGAGCAACCGGCGACAAACGATTCGCAAAGCCTTTAGCCGGGAATTTGGCGAAGTTGTTAATCAAAGCAATAGGTCGGAATTGGGAAGTAACATCAGCACCCTTAACCTTGGGGATCAGGGTTATCACTGCATAGTTCAGGCGGGAGATATCGACAGTACCAAGACAGAAGCCCTGGATAACATTACAAACCAGCTGTTTCAACTGGGGCCAGAATTTTCGAAAGAAAGGAATAGAGAAGCCGTCTGGCCCAGAAGCAGCATTAGGATTGGCAGTGTTAACAACATCCCAAATTTCCTGATCAGAAAGAGGGATCATCAAAGAGGCATTCTCCTCGGGTGAGATTTTAAGACCTAAGTTCCAAAGGGAGGGAGAAATGGAGAAGCCCGATGGAGGTTTAGCCCCCAACAACGAAGAGAAGAAATCCACCACATGAGCCATAATAACAGACTGCTCCGAAGATCGCACACCATTAATGAGCAGGCTATTAATACCACATCGTCTACGCCTGCCGTTCGCGATCGCAAAGAAATACGCCGTAGGGGAGTCGCCTTTTAGAGTCCAGTTTAGAGTACCCCGTTGACGCCAATAAATCTCAGCCTGATGGTGTAACTGTATTAAAGCAGCCTCCAGATTATAACGAACCACCCAACCATCGTTAGAGAGCCCAATAGAATCAGCCGCGCGATCCAGCCACAAGATCTGGTCTTTGAGGAAAGATTTGGTGCGACGATCCTCCGCCGCACGATTACGAGACCAACCTCTGAGGAATTTACGCATGTTATAGGAACACCAATGCCAATCACCCAAAGGCCCAAAGGAGCGAGCATTGGATGATAGAGAAAGGGAGATCTTCGCCGCAACCATATCGACAAAGCCATCCACAGCCAACCAGGAGGCGTCAAATTGAAATCTAGCCGGAGGCCTGAGGCTAATGGAACCATCGTCAAGAATTAAGGGGGTATGATCGGAACCGATAATGCATTTGGCGTAAAGA